>NC_039482.1:325703-625703 GCF_003590095.1 Trichoplusia ni | reverse complement strand
ATTTCTTTTAAAATATAATAAGCTCGTTCAGCCGTCTCTATAACGACCGGACTCTTCTGATTTACTGGGACTCGAGTATATCGGCATGCTATATTGGATTAGCCTCTGAGGTGGAAAAATCTTTTTCTAAGAAATAAACTCTCTGTATTTATTACTAGCTGTTGCCCGCGACTTCGTCCCCGTGGGTAGAAGATATAAGTTATGATTTATTCCTGCCCTGTTTTTTTAACATTTTCCATTGTATCTTCGTTCATAATAGTCGCAGCGTGATTGTTTATAGCCTAAATCCTTCCTCGATGAATTTTTCAATTTGGACCACTAGTTCCTGAGATTAGCGCGTTCAAACAAACAAACAAACAAACTCTTCAGCTTTATATTAAGTATAGATCAGCTTTATATATTAAGTAAAGATATCGTTTTACGAACGAAAAAGAAAGTATTTTTCCTAAAAGATTTAGAGTTTTAAATGTTAGGTTACGCACTGAAAAATAAAGATTATAAGTATTTTAAGTAATTATGACAAGTTTATCACAAAAACGAAAATCCTATTAAATACAAAAGTCCATCTTCATTTCCAAAGTGATGGTATCTAATCATATCGTTAAGCCTTGACTGGCAGACTCATCAAGTAACTGTCCTTTCAATGTTATCTAAGACCTCTCCTAAGGCGAGATCCGTTATCAGCAAAACCCCATTTTTCCCCATCTTATAATCTGACATGGTACTCAATTTATTAGCCTAAACTTACTATCAAATAGATTTATCTTTATTCTATCGATTCAATTAAAGTTTGAACTGCTAACTTAATTTGTTAAGGCTGTGGGAGAACCTTTCGTACACCATACAACCCAAGTTTCCGATACTTAACAACTTTAAGCTCCAAGTACTAAACATAACTATTAGATAATAAAGCTTCGTTGAGCAAGCGTCGTTGGGGGTTAAAGTAGTCAGGAACCGGAAGTTGCGTTGTCTCGTGTGAGACAAGCATTAGATTTTGCATAGTAAATACTGTTGTGTAACATAATCTAGATACAAGAGAACGTCAACTTCCTTAGTAAACGTATCCAAACTGTCTTCGCAACTCAGATTACCACGTGGCGCCTCCATCACGAATAGCAAACCGAAGCAAAACTAATTAATTTTACCCGACCGTGATTAAGATGCTGGTTGTTACTTCTCAATCGTTCCAGTTAGTTAAATGTTACACTTTGGGTTTGCGACAACTTCCCGCCGTACTTCGGATCTTCGGATTTATTTGACTTGCCAATGATCTGATTATTCACTTTCACTTTCATGCAAAGTATTAATTATAATGTAATATTATGTGGATCAAAGTTTGGAGAGTTAATTTTGGAGAATACTTAAGACTCGAAGGTGATAATTACAGTAAATAGTAATTAGCAAAAGGTTAATGGCAAAGACGTTAAATCAATTGGGAGCCAGGGTCTCCTCTTAGCCTGTCTACATAAATATTAGCGCTTGTATATTGTACTATGAACACAAGCGTTGTTGATGGGTTTCTGCATGGTTGCTTACTAAATGGCCACGTGATCATTTCGCAGTTAGAAGGGTTACTTGTGTACTGTTGATTGACGTAACTGGAACTAGACCCCAACATTAAGAAGCAGTTCAAAGCAGTTTTGTTCACACCTCTGACGATAATAGAATCGATTTATTAAAATTGACAGAATCTGTGAGGAAACACAAAAGCAATAAATTAGTATGTGCGCAGGCAACGCGTTCCGCAAACGTTATTTTGTCAGCGTCATGACATAACAAATGTACAATGTGTCTAGTTTCAGTAATCTTTTTCTTGGCAGACATCCTCAATCTCGTTCGTCAGTTTGTTTTCGTTACGGGTACTGGAAAGTATAAAAATAGCAACATGGAAATTCAATCACCGCTATCCACTTTGCCATATTCGGAATACTAGCATGAAAATTTTTAAAGGGAACATGTGTTTCGAGTCAGAGGGTAATTTAGTTTGAATATTTTACGTTTAAGTTGCAAAAGCCCTCAAATTATGAATATGACTTTATTAACATAGTTTTGTTTTGTTCCCAGGTACCACGCCAGGATTTCGCACTCAAAAATGTGGGCGGTGGAATAATCCGATTAAATGTTTAGGAGAGGGAATAAGACTCGGTATTTTCGCGTGGTGCTAAAGGCAAGGTCCTGGAAACGAGTCCCGATGAAGCTGCTCAAGTGGGGCAGGAAGATGCCGTCTACGAAACAATACAACCTGGTGCCCAACGATGAATACGATACTAGGATCCCGTTGCATCCCGATGAAGCCTTCGCCTATGGGATTACTTTCCAAGCTAAGGTAAGACAAATAGTAAAACAAATGAAAATGTTTTCTAAGCTAAACTAAAGTGGTTCTAGCAAGCGATCACCACTTTCCCTTTGATATGAACGTAATGCAAAGCCAAGAAAAATTAAGTAAAATTATCGAAAATATTTATTAAGCAATTTAAATGCAAAATTTTGGAGTAATAATCCGTGTTCGTGATAAAACTGGCCAGTCAGCTAATTCTTTAGGGCCGAAGGCAAGGTGGATTAAATCGTAAGATTTTGTGATTAGTAAGCGGATTTTTCGTGCAAAGCTTAAATATCGTTTGCGAAATCAGTTATAAGGTTTATCATGCAGATTCGTGAGATAGAGCTGTGTGCCAAATACTTTTATTTTAAGAAGAATTTTCTTAAAATGTTGTTTTTTTTTATCTATCAATATTTCCATGACCTCATGGAAATCTATAGAATCTATAGGCCTTTGCCCTGCAGTGATAATGGCTAAACAAAAAAAGAAGACTTTGCCAATTTGTAATATCTTAAAGCTCACTATCTAAAAATATAATCATCGTTTCAAAATCCAATTAGATGCTTCCAATGATATAAGTCTAATGCCATAAAGTATTACGTAGTAAAAATGCACTCGTATTCATTTACGGATTTTTTTTATATTTAAACGTCTTCAAAAGTATAGTTTACCAGATATAAATTAAACTAGAACGAATTTACGAGACTAACTTTTTAGGAAGAAAAAGACTCGTAAGTTTTTAAACAGTTAAAACAGAAGTTTTCAGTAGTATCTCTTAAAGTTGTGAAATGTAAAACTTTAGCACTTACATAACTAGTGGGGTTCTACATTTTTAATTTATTCTCTGTTCAACACATATTCAAGATCGTTGATGGAGCCGGACTAAAGTACTTTAAGCTGACGAGTATGTCTGAAGATTGTGAAGAGTGTGGGGAAAAAGGCCATGTAAGGATCTCTCGAAGTGGGTTTCCGTGCCTACCCCTACGGATAACACATCTGCTTGTACCGGGAACTATCATGATAGTGTCCATACTCCTCATGTTCCGTAGAGAGGTCGCCGGTAATCACCTCCATTAGAATTATCTTTTTAAATCAACATTTGCGCCGACTTCCATTTTCTCGTGTGACGTGGGTATGTTTACGGTCATAAATTTTACCTGTCCGAATGAAAATCTGTAGGACACACAAATATTTGACCCTTCAGGGAATTGAGCCGGTTTTTCATTATTACTCGATATACTTATTATAAGTTTTCAGTTAAATTCGAAAACTTTTCGTTGCTGTTTTAGGTAAAATTATTATTTGGATTTAATCAATTGTAATTTAATGAAAATGAAATTTAAAAGGGTTTGATTTGAAAAAAGCAACTTTGTGGTCTGCCTTAAAAAACAATCCAATATGTAAGAGTTGGCTCTTAGAAATATTGCAAAGTATCTGAAAATATTAGTCCCACGTGAGAATTAAGCTTGCAAGTTAGAGTGTAGTTAAGCGCTTTTTCAAGTAAAACCAGGTCATCAGAGTAATTACGGTAAAGGAAAAACTGTCATCACTTTAATGCAGAGATTTTAATATGCATTTTCATATGTTGCGGTGAGCCTTTTGTGATTACAGATATAAAATTACGTTAGCATCGATTGTACTATGATACGCTGAACATTTTATAAAAAATACACTGCGATCTGATGGGCGTGGGAAATTTTGATAGGTATATTTTGTTAAAAAATTCAGTTAAAGAAATTCAATATTGGACCTGATTTTTTATTTTATCTAATAATAAATTCGATTTTAACGCGAAACGTAACAAGAAATTGCTTTAATGGTAGTCTAAAGGGTATTTCTCTGATTCAAAAGACCTTGATGGCTTTCAAACTTGTATAATTTTTAAATGACGACTCAACTATCAAGGTGGTAACGTTGTCGAAAAGATATTTGACGTCTAAGCTTTTCGCAGAATTTGGAATGGAAATAGATGCCGAACTATTCATTTACCTTTCATATTCAAAGAGGGTTCTGAACTCAATTTGTGCTCAAAACAACGCTGAAAACCTAACATCATGAAATTTTAAGTTCCAATAAAACCTTTTTGTTGAGGTCACTAATAAATGCCGTATTTAATGATGAATAAAAAAAAACCTTACATAATTAGTTGACATCCAGATCTTTTGATAACAAAGGAATAAAACATAATATCAAAAAAATCAAGAAAAGAACGAAAGGCACATGCTGATACAAAATTTTATAGGTATAAAAGTGTAATGTTTATTGCACATAACTGTTGGCAGCAGAATGCATACTTTCCTACACCTTATGAACTGGACTCGTCTGCCGGAGACCTAAATATTTTCGCTCCGTTGAATATAGAAACGTAGAATTTTGTTAAACACTTTGACAATTTTAAGATAATAAATTTTGGACTGGTTGACTGAACCCCTTTGTTACTTGTGACAATTGGGCAAATTAATAGATCCATCGGTAACTTTTCCGTTTTATCTTTCTGCAGAATCGGGTTTTTATTCAAATCCCAGGACTAATTAGGCAAGACGCAGATCAGAAATGGCAAAAATATAAGATTGAGTCGACAATTTTATGGTTTTTAATGTAAGAATATCCATAAAAGGTATTTAAGTTTTGAAAGGAATAGGTAAACATTTGCGTAACTTTCAACCCCAACACGATACTAGTACACAATTGCAGCGTAGTGTTCCTTGTTATTAATAAAATATCGATACTGATGCACCTGATATTGAAATGCCATTTATTTATAGGTACCAAGGTAAGACTAATTGCAAATTATTCATGTTCCGATCGACTTAATACTCCTTACTCCTATGACGTGAGTCATGATCGCTGTTACTCAAGCTGAATAATAAACTAGTTAGTACTAGCGTTCTTTAGGTAAAGTTACTTATAATACGTAAGTGGGGACGTAACCTATCCGCACCCGGCTACCGGGTCGTACAAGTGGCTTCCTAAGCCAGGATAATCCTGGCTTTGCCGAGTTGTTCCCTTGCCTCTCTATGACTTCTTTGCACGACAAAAGGTTATCTCAAAGGAATCTTAGCGGCTATGAGCAATACCTGCTCAAAAAATTAATCAAAGGGGGAATTCGGTACTTAATCCAGTACCGGAAGAAAACGTGGCCTTCTGTGGAAAGTTTGAGACTTGAAGATGGTTCACGAAAGTCAGAGACTACAATAAAGCTACTTCAAAGATCCTGTTCATTGTATATTGCTTACAACAACGCGTCGAGCAAATATCCGTTCAAGTTAACGTCTCCTACAGTTCAGGGCCAGCTTAAGAACTTTTACGAAACAACTCTTGAGCTTCTTACGACCGCATTCCCTAAGAACACACTCTTAGTTATAATATTTTTGACTTCCAAAAATACGTCACCAGCTTTCAGGTACACCTAATCTGTTATTCAGTCAACTTTGTTGTTCAAACAATAAACAAATTTCATTATTCTGTGAAATGTTTCTGTACGCAAGTTAATCTGATTTGTGTTACATTGTATCATCCAATATAAAAACAATATCGAATCTGAAATTGGATCTCGTACCAACAAAAATATCGAATTTTTGTTTTAGAAACTTTTGATCTGCTATTATTGGAATATGAGTCGTGGTACTGACTACTTTGTATTGGAGACAAAGTCAGACTCAGTATCGGATATTTTGAAAAGGTCAAATGTATTAAAAGTCTAACGAAAAGGCTGTAGCGGTTTTAAAAATAAGAATAACTTTAATTATTTTAAATTCGTACTTAATAATATGTTTTGTTGTCAGTTGTCTTATTAAACACTTTTATAAAATCATATATCTATAAAGATATGCTTACCGACGATGATGGGGATGGATGGTAAGGACCTCAACGCGTGCCCTGAGACCTGACTTGGGTTTCTTCAGGGTGAGTCTATTACATTTTTTTACGATTTATTTATTTCGAATTGTACGTCCGTTAAGAATTTTCCAGTTTGTTTAAATTGTAAATTATCATTGAAGTTTGCAATATCTGATGTTGGTGTTAGATGATGTTCATAAGAACTTAGAAAATGACGTAATCGCAATGTTGGGAATCGTCTAAACAAGAATTGTGATGGTAATGTAATATAATATTACTAAAGATACCTAATCGCAGTAAAGTTTATAGTAAATAATTTGATTTATCGAAGTAACGGGTAACGTGTAATTGCTTGCCAGTTTATAAACTATCATAAACTTATCACAACTTAACTCCATGTTGGCGTAACTAAATAATGTATTTATTAGCATAGGAAACAAACAAACAAACAGTACTTGATCCGTTTCTCGAAATTTCTAATTCAAACTCAGTTCACGAGGAACAGTTTTCAAATGTTTTATTTTTCTTTGTATTTCAACTTTGTGTTCGATTCTCTTGTTTGCCGGTAAATACAGACTTGTAAATTGAATTTATGCTATAAATACTTTTGTTTGAATGTTCAGAGGCGTAGGTAGGTAAGTGGGTATGAAAGTCATAAATTAAGGTGCTTTGGTCAAAATTATTTTTCAATTAAAAAGAAAATATTTTAAATTGGATTGTTAGATGATTTATGATGTGTTTTTATTGAGGGCTTTACGAGTGTGTTTCTGTAAATGCGGAACTTTATAATTTTACCTTCTTTGTTCTTTGGCTTAAGAATAAATTAAGTTTGAGAATGACAGTTTAACTTTTCAATGTAACTTCGGGTTTCATCGAAAAGCAGTACATCTGAAAGTTAGCAGTCTTCTACAAGTTCTTTAAGACAGTAATTGAATTGTAATAAATTATTGAGACAATAATTTCATGCTATGAGTATATCTTTAAATTTGTTTCTCTTTATATTTATTGTTTAAGGATTTTCCCTAAACAATCTAAATACCTTCTATCGATAGTTTTTCGAACGTGTTTCATTTATATCGGTTCGCAAAAGCCTCATAACTGCTGACGCGAATTAAATTCCTCACGATAAACGTATATTTGCCTTTGGTTTATACGATCAGTATGTAGGCCTTTACCCGATATTTATAGTTCTAAGCTTTTTTGTATAAAAATGTAATAAACAACGAAAACGTCTTTGTGAATGGTTTTGGAGCTTATAGGTACCTACTTGAGGTGAAATTCAGAATTATAGATGTACGTAACGTGAATCCTTTGAGCTTATACTTTTCACCAAGGATTTTTTTTTAATTTTTATACAGGCCATGTTGTGACTAACTTTAACAAAGAAAATAAAACACTTTTTATATGGGAATTATTTTACCCCCTATATTAAGTCTGAGTAATTGACATAATAATATCGTAAAAATCATATGACGTCAGTTGTATGCACCTACAATACAACAATTTCGAACATTGTAGCTTGATTGTTGATATCGGGAAATGCATCGTAGATACGAACAGGTTGGCCTTACAATTATTACTGAAAGCTATAAAATTACACACTATCTACAATGTAGGCGGGTAGGAAAATACTACTGTAAAAATACAAACACTAAAATTAAAAGTAATTAATTTAAAAGCTGTTCGATTAGAGGTTATAAAACAAAAATCATCCAATATGTTTTATACCCAAAATGTCAGACGGTCTTTATTTTTCAGATTCATCCTACACATTACCTAAGACAAAAATGAGACTTAAAAAAAAACATTTAAAAAAAGCGAAGAGTATTAAATACATCAGAATTTCGTTGAATTCCTATTCGAGAGCGTCCAGTGTCCGAGCAAACGGTGCATAAGACCGCAAATCATACACCACATTAGATACGTTTATATGTTAATTTGCTTTTATTGCCCTAACTGCGAGGGACCCGTTGCACTCGGTTCATTAGACCGGTTCGGTAATATTCGAAAGTACTCTGGAAATGTGCATACAATGATGTCATTGTCGATTTGGAACGTTTGGTAAAAGAAAATTTAAAAAATATACTCGTACTATTTACATATTATAAGCTATTTTTCTTATAGTGTATAGAATTTTTCTATTTAATTAGTGAGCACACCGAATTCGTATACCGTCTATAAACATTTAAAGATTTATTTAAAAGTGTAATGGTTGCAAAAATAATGTCTAGATTTTGAGGATCTATGTCGAGGTTTATTTAAAAGTTACTCGAAAAATAGTTCCAATTATACTTACGTTTGGTCCATACCTCGTGCAGATCAATAAGCTTCTAAATTCTAAGTAACAATCAGAACACAAAAAGCTTTACGTAACTCCCGTAACAAATTTTGAGAACGACAACCACTTTTTCTGGATTTCTGGAAAGCCGGCTAAAGGAATCAATGCGAAACGTCCTGTCGTCAATATGACTGTCAATCGTAATAGGCTTAACTAACGAGCCAGATTTTATGTGGCCCTTTCTATATATTAGCAGTACCGAGGGACACGACCTTATACCATTCAAGACAGGTAGCAATTACAAGATAAATAAGTAATATTCTTTTAGTATCATTTTGACAGTAATGGGACTCATTTATTGGTCTGCTGGCATGTTTGATTGTGAGCAAGTTTTAACTAATGATGTACTGAATAATACTGAATATGAAGACATTTAAGCACGCTCTAAATTTATGTTACGTTTAATACTCGAAACTTTCCAGATAGTTTCCGTGACATAAATATCGAAAGCCATGAAGCAGTTCGAAGTCATGCTCATGTGAGTCGTGTTAGCTGTTTGGAAAATAAACTAGATATTTTACACATTCTCTGAGCATCGAAGAGGGATAGTTGAATTTGTCTCAAGGGACCTTCGTCGAGAGATAACTAATGAATTTATTATTAGAATCTAAATGTTGTCTTGTCTGAGTGAGCTTTTGAAACTATTAGAGTAAACCCTTAGTCACTCGAATTGAAATTGAAGCAGAAGATTAAATGTAGGAAAATTAAAATTACAAGCTTAATCATTTAGGACTAAGTATTTAGATAAGCGAAATTGAATCGCTTCTAATAAAATCAATTTGTTTTTTACGTAACAGTTTGCGGCTAAAATGCTAGGCTGAGAACAAAACCTTTGGTAATGGAGTGAACCCAATCAAAGTAATCTTGGAACAAGATACTTAGTCGAACAAAGCCAAAGGAAATAAGTCACTTACACGTGACTGAGTAATAAGTTAACAACTCCCTACTTATACGTAATTAAAAGCTTTTGCGCCGCTTCGCGATCGCTATTAGTACCTTGCATTCCCAAAGCTCATTGTACCCTCACTTAACGCTGTAATAATAATTATAACACTTACTTCCACCCTTCGAGGGAAGCCAGACTCATAAGCCGCACTAAGTAATAATTTAACGTATAATATTTAATATTAACGTATTGCCAGCCATTTAATAGTACTCAGTTTCTCGCGCTTAATAATAATTTGAAAGCTGCTAGTATTTTTACATAACATAAAATAATGATGCTTCCGCAGTCGGTTTACATACTTTGATCTTTTAAACTAGTTGACTTATTTGAATGCTGTTTTCAGCAATAGATAGTCATTAAAAATGATGGTTTATCTTTTTTTAACCAATTTAATAGATGCTATATATCGAAATGTATGCATATAACAAATAAATAAATAAAATTCCGAGTCTGATATTATGGCGTGTCTGTGCGATGCCGATACGGTGTTCAATATATCAATGCTTTCATACGTATGTAATTTTACAGAAGTACCACTTTTTATTGAGCTATAAGCCTAAGTTTTTCACTCCCCAAAAGATCTGCTTTGGAAAATCTCCTTCGCGGTAGTTTTTCACTTAGCCCCTTCCTTTCTTCCAAAACTTTTATATTAGATGACGAGGAAAGTTTCAAAGCACTGTTGTTACCAGGCTCTACTTTCACATTCAATTTCGATTGTAGGTTTTGATCTTTAAAACCTGGAATTGAAAACCAAATTGATGAGTCGCTTTTCGCTCCGTGGTCGTTTTTGCTGAGTTTTGTACACGAAAATTGGAAAGGTTAAAAACCGATGCGATATGACATGTGATACACTGTACACGTCGGTCGAGATCGCACGTAGTTATTTCAGTTCCAATTAAATAGGCAACTCTCAGATCGCGCTGCTTTATTACACAAACCCGCTTGGTGAAGTTGTACTAGTTACTATTCGTTACTGCGATAGGGGCGGTTTACCAAAGTGTCAGAGTTACAACAGCCCAATAAATCGCAACAATACCAGACTCAATTATAGCCCTGTACGCGTTCGTAGATTAAAAGTGTAGAGCGATGACGTCGGGTAGTGAACGGACAGCCGATACAATCCCGATGGTCGTCCAACCGTTAACCATTCACCCTCGCCGCGGAAACGTTCTACACACCCTTATCTACGTATAACACCCTCTATTTGCTGCACACACATCGGCAGGAGTTTTATGACCGTAAACGTATGCCGTCATCTGTTCTGACGCTTATGTAAACCACTAGTTCGCGTCGTTAACACTTTCATACAAGGAAACTGCACGCGGAGGCGGCGGCGTGGCCTCTTGAAGGCACGCTCTGCGAAATACGTTGAAATAACTTTAATAAAGTTGTTCCTTCCATCAAGGCAACATATTTTCCTTACGTTTCCTTCGTAAGCTGTACGTTCATGATCCCTACTGTTGGCATCCCTTGTTCAGTATCACGAGGGGATAATCGCATAGAAGTTACGCTTAACTGGCGGCTTATTCAAATTATTCAGTTCCAGTGAATACTTATTATCAAAATTTAATATGCAGAATAATTATCGGATTCAGGCAACCATTCAATTTTAAACGTATATTTGAGAGGCATATCGAACTTTGAAAAATGAACATTTCCCCATTTTTATTTTCTTCACATTCTCAGACAGGCAGACTCTCCTACAGACAGGTGGCAAATCATAGTAATATATTTGACAAACGTTGTAATGAAAATTAATTTATTAATATAACTTACATTATTACAAATCTTATAAATATATCAAATAAAATATTTTTCTAGTAGAAGTATAGATATTCGCATACTTTTACTGGACTTGAAAAGTTTTCCTTTTGAAATATGTACAAATATTTTTTTCTGCTAGTAAATGACAGTTGCGTAATTTCCTCTCCTGTGATAACAAAGGAACAACCAAATAATACGAGATGTTTCTTATTTCGCCAGAAAATTCAGTGTCAACTATTTCCATTTTTCTCCGTTACATTGTTATCTGCGAGCTTTCTCCCAAGGGAGGAGGGTCTGCAAACAATTCACCAATCGTTAGAGTCACATGTATTTACATACATTTTACACATATTTGGGCTGACAGTCCAATCTATTTTCCTCATATTATTATAATTCGAGTCCCTTATAAAGGGGAAAGTATTCTCGTCCGTATAATTTTACTTCTATAAGCCTTATTTTAATTCTGCGTCTGGCTTTTCGATCAGATTGTGAAGGTATCCTGTGTATGCTGTCATGTACAAGAATTCGAGAGACATTTAATCTGGAACAATTTTCCGGTAGAATAGGTTGAGAGCAATAAATTTCTATTATCATCCGACTTAATATTATTCTGGATGCCCGCATAAATCCTACTTCTTTATGTACATTGAAAGGTTGGTAAAATTCAAAAGCATCTCTTTTAAAGTTGTTTGAATTAAACAATACATGTCAAATGTGAAACAGCTTTCTCTACTTTTGTTTATAATAAATTTAAATTATTTTTACCAAATTGTCTACATAATTATGAGCATTTCTTAGAGATTTTAAGTACTTAATCGTCTTTTATCTTAGCTGCTTACGGCAAAGTGAACTGTGGTGTCACAAAAGTTCAGACTATGGAGTTTATTATGATGTAGCGTCATTTCACACTTCACGCTACAGTGACACGATGATTCTGTTTCAAGAATTGTCGCTTTGATGCCCATCTTTGAGTACCATCAAGTTCTTCATTAAATATAAATTCGCAAAGAGAAGTAAAAGGCAAAGCGTGAATCGCATGAGTAAAGTTTGCTTCACTGAACACCGCTTTGTACTCGGTGAATGTAAATATTGTTTTCTTTTTGATTTCTGGCATTTACAACCTGGGTAGTCCATAAACCTTTAGTTACTTTTATGATGAACTTAAGGCCAATACCCTCAATCCACTGTAAATGTCTTCCGGCAAATCAAAGGCCAGTCGTCTGAGAACCTGTTCATCACTACCTAATCATAGTGTGCGAAGTGTATTTACGTTAATTCAGGCCTACCGCCACCTCTTAAAGCTGTACCGTTGCAAGCGTGGAAGCGAGACGGTGTGCTACACGAAGTAAGCATGCGTCTCTCTTCCTCAACTACATCAGTACTGACCCAAGAGGCAGTAGTACGCTCTCAGGGCCTGAATTCGCCTCCATAATAATTTGTAACTGACGTAATCAATTTAACAGCCCGCTGATATTTATCTGAGCTTAACTGCGGTTGTATAAACGCCCTTTGAAGATGCACTTCATGTTTAGTGACTAACCTGATTGACCTATTTCAGTATATTATCAACTGGTTCATTTGTTTCATAGTCTTGTGTAACAACGCTTCCTATTAAAGTGAAATTCCTTGGCAAAGACAACGAATGATGGTTAAGCCTAATATAGTTATGGTTACTGAAAATTTGGAAGACCAATTTCCATCTGGCTAGAATTTGATCACGAGCCAAATAGCAATCAAAAACCTTTTGAAATTAGTGCTCAAAGCGCATGGTTACGTAGTAAAACTTTAAACGGTTGACGGCATCGATCGAATTTTGGTTTTAGTAACGTTATGAAACTTCGAATTCCATTCGAATGTTCAGTAAATTTGCTCGAACTAGGAATTGGAATTAGCTTAAAAGGTTTTATTGATAAAATTTTAAACCAACTAGTGGTATTATTTCAAAAAGATAATTAGCCTTTAGCTCAAAGCTCATGATTTGAACTCCAAAATCTACTCTAAGTTTTATTTAATGTATTCTTTCTTAAATACATATACTCTTTAGAATCTCCTATATGCAAGATGATTTGATTATCGTTCTCGTAGTCGACGAATCTATTTCTTTTTTAGAAACAATTTTGCTCTTTATTTTCTAAAGTAGGGGCAAGAAGCGAACGGTGCTTTAGAAACACTGGTTTCAATTCCCAAGTGATCCTGACCTTAGTCTAAGTGAGCCTAGATCTATTGATTCTTTTTTTGGCGCAAAAATATTTTTTTTTGGCCTCATGGAGCTAGCTAGATCTCATGGATCTGATACTGCTAAAGATTCAGTGTTTAGAAATGTACCCAGTTAATTGCAAAAGAATTATACTTTTATGAACAAAAAATTGGGAAACAATACATCGAAATTGTTTCTCTAGAACTTTATAAGACAGATTCGATACAACCTAATAAAGTAATCAATGTAATCATAAATATGCGACGACGTCATGCATTTTTAACACTGCTTTTGTTCCGTAACACCAGTTTTTAATTTATGATTAATATTCATGAAGCTGGTCATCTGGGAGTTAATAGTCAATTGTTTCTCTAATATTAGGTCCTGAAATATAAATTTATCCTTAGAAGCCATACTTTGAAATTAGTTCGATGGGTTTTGTTGTCTTGGTCAGCATTTTAAAGTTTGAGCTACAAGTGCCCATACAATATGTGTAGGTCCAACACCACCAGAACATGGCTTAAAGACTTTAATTATATTACAAAGATCAAAAGTATATCAATATTTGTTAACTTTTATTTGGTTTCCGACATGGGGCCGTTTAGGTAGAACAATCGGTAGGGTTTGGGATACAGAGCCGCAGGCCAGTCGAGTCGAGTTAATTTAACAAAAAATCATGTACCACCAGACAGCCCCAAGAGTAAAGGATGGCTGTTTTATTAACAAAACACACTTTTTCCGGTTCGTGAAAAGTCTACGTACTTGAAGGGACAAAACATTGATTTAGGCATTTTACCTTTAATAGAAATATCAGAAAAAAACCGTAGGGATATTTTTCCCAATTAAGTTAAAAGACCAGGCAATATCCTCACACCTGGAACTTTTAAATATTGGTCCGCCGGGGTAACTCATGCAAAATACCAATCATTTGGAGTTGTTTGCTATATTTTGAGTCTGAACGTTTGTGCATGAAAATCATATCCGTAAAAGCGAGCAAGTCACAAGGGACAGTGCCAGTGTTGCAACGTTCAAAAGTTAGTACATAAGTTTTGTATTTGCTTTGTTGTTCATGTTTTGCCGCAAGATAAAAATAGCTACGTAGTTGGTATACAACATATATTCCACATATACAGGGTAGTGGATGTGTCCACAGGCCATGGCCATCCGTGCGAAGCTGGGGCTTAGATTTAATCAACGAATTCCGACGGTAGTCCACAGGGTTAAGGGTAAAGGAACGGTATGACTAAACAAAGATTTTTTTTTTATTTTACTGCGTTTAGACCTAGATACAGTATAATGAAAAAATAATGTTGTAATAGAATACCTACCACTTGATAATGCTTTAATTTTTTTCATCATACTTTTGTATATATTTTTTAATTGATCTATTGAACCTATTTAAAAAATATTAAATTATAACATTTTGTTTTATGTAAAGAATTTAAAATATCTGAGTACTGTACATTATAAACAAGAAGTCCTTCGCTTCAGAACGACCATTACTAAATATCAAACCATAAGGTGTAGAAGGCTAGCCCTATCTTCCACCCGGATAATTCCTCATGAACATTCTCTCTTGGGACGGCAGAGAGGTATGTCAGATTCTTAGCAGCTAAAACTATTGAAGAGCTTCAACTTTTCTTATTACTAGAGACCTCGGAAACACGATGCAAACCACCGCGATAGGTAGTTAACATCCTGGATTAACATATGTATTAATTTGTGATAATGAGTGATGAGTTGGTTACAGCTCCCTATTAGCAGTAAACGCGGGGTGAGCTAGATATAATTATAATGCTATAGAGTCAAATAATTACGTGTCACTGTGTATTTAATTAATACCTCCTTAAACCAGATGTCGCAATTAAATCAGTCAATTCACACAACATAATGGATTTGAAATTAGTTCTGAAGCAACAATATATTAGATATTAGACGTTAATCTGTATTTACGAACTATATAAGTATATGCATAATATGTTTAGACAAGGTGTCCCATAAATCAACGCCAGGCTGAAAACTATTTTTTTCTGCTGTTTTTGATTTGGCATTGATTTTTTGACACCCCGTATATCATGATGGAATTACTTAATGTGAATATGTGTATCTATCTATCTTTACATACACCTGATCGCTGTAAAAATAAAACCATGCTGCAGGTTAAAAAATATGGGGTGTCCGTTCATTTTTTAACTCAGTGTATTGTACTTGACATTTCACGTCGGTAACAGGAGCCCACATATAGGGGAAACACAAAACGCGGGTTAATAATTAAACATTTTTTACATTTTCGTTGCTTACGAATGAAGCTAATAAGAATTAACATCGATTTGGAACATTTTTCGTAGTTTCAAGTAGATTATTAAGGTGATTTCGAAATTTATAAAAAAACGCTTTTCATATGCTATGTTTTGTGACACGTAGAAAAAGAGGTGTCCGCCTTTGTTAGGTGTTCTAAAAATCTATTTTTATCTAACCACAGTCTGCTAAAGGCTGTTGGTACTAAGTTAGTGTAGTGGGGCTTTTGTGTAAGATTAGAGTTCGACCTGACAATGGTTCAGCTAGGGCTTGGAGTGGTGACCGAGATAGTGAGCGCTAATACTACCTCGATGGCCTTTTGTGTACGGACCAACTCGCCCTTTGGCTTTGCTGGTTTCAATTTTCATTACTGATCTCTCTTTCTGCTTTCCACCACCAACTGCAAAATACATAAATCATCGTGCATTTTTCCTCTTGACTTATTTCAAGTATTCGTGAGTTGAACTTGTTCCTAAGTACCTAAGCCTTAATAAGAAATCGTTAATTTCCAGAATAAACAAAATTATCATAATACCAAGATACGGTTCACTCGTCTTTTTTGATCTTGCTTAAATCAATTACAATAAACAGGAAGTCAAGGCAACATTTTAAAACGAACGCCGAGTGCGTGATTTGCCTAACAATGTCAATAAGGTTTAATGTCGCCAACGATTTTGCGAGAGCATTTATGGTACTGAATTAATAATCACGAATAACTATGCCATTGCCTCTTTTATTACAAGGTACACTTAGACATTCATTCAATACTTATTGCGTATCAACTATAGAATTCACGAAATGATTCATCCGGTAAAATAGGTAGCTCAACAATCAGCAAACCCAAATGCCATGCCGTCTTGGGACTCCGTTCATAATTGACTCGTTTGTTAAATTCTGCACCTGCTTCCGTTGCCTTATTCACAATAAAGAAATCGCCTTATTAGCAACAAATAATTACATCAGAATTACATTAATTGTACACCTGCGATTATGTGTCACTTGATCAAATGCCTCATTCACAACATTTTTCTAAGTCGTTTACTCCTTTATAGGAATATGAGAAGTCACGTCTTTATTAGTCTGTAAGGGCGCGAGTTTATGGATGTTCTCACGTTGACATCGCCCTACATTCTCACGATGCAGTAAATCAATTTATTGGTCGTTTAGAAAATTTTTATTATCTTCTTCCTTAACGCGTGCTTTGAATATTGCGTATCAAAAATGTCACTTTCTTTTTTCGTTCAGTTAAACACCAAAGAATCGATAATGTGTAGGATTTCGATTGGAATCTAATAAAAAGTCAATATTATCTCAAGTTGGTTTCAGCTAAAAAGATTGATGTAAATAGTGCTCGAGCACAGGTCGGAAATCTGACTCGTTGCGAAGTAATTTCGTATCCAATATCAAGACCTACATATGGCTGGGTTAGATCTGTCTGAAGAATCTACCGAGTAGTTACCTACATCTAAACATTGTTACAGGCTTTAGTAACCCACATGTTATTTAGAACCCAATCTAACCTATTATCATTAACTTATTCTAATCCAATAATAATAACGTTGGCTATCTTGTTAATTTTAGCGACATCAATGCGAAACATCCTTTCGATTCAGGATTACGTGTGGGTGACACGAGAGCGGAATACTAAGTGTTCCTACGAATAGTGTACCGGGTTCAGAGGGACATTGGAATGCCTCGCGATAGTCGTATTTAAATGCCGAGCTGTTGGTTGTTACGCGACGCATTACAAATACCCCGTGGTACACTCAATAGATGTCTATTTCCGATTTGTAGGGAACATTCTGCTGGTACATTTATTTTACTTAACAAATTCAATGACATTCCATTATGTTCAATTTCGTTTCTTGTTTTGTTTGCCTTGTTTTGCATACGTTCTGTAGTTAGTTAGTGCTGTCAGATTCCCCGCATATGAAATCGGAATAACTGTGGTTCCGATAAATAAACATTGTTATTCAATTTGATGATTAAGTGAGAATTTTGTATGAAATGTTTTTTGGTTTCCGCGTTCATGTTTTCGTGCATTAATTTTCAACCGAAATGGTTATTTAAGCTGTGTGCCTACTTCGGAACTATTTAAAATCCAATGGTTTTAATCGTTCGGTCCATTGCACGTTTCAATTATTCATTAAAACATTCATATTTATAGTCACTGTGAGTATCATGGATTTTTAAACTTCACGTACCTGCTAACATTTATTGCTTTAAGTAATCTGTAGTAAGTAATCGCTTGTAATACGTATTATAATTATATTTACACGCAGATTAAGTTAGAACAAAAGCAACATTAGCCCAGCACACAATTTACGAAGATTACCATAAATTAATATTATTATCTGTTATTGGGTCTGATTTGAACATTATTATCGTAATATACTGGCTAAATTTTGGTTAGGTAGCTTGGCCTAATTTCCTAACTTGGTATATAACCAACCTACACAATTAGCCTGCTTGTCTGAATGTATGAAAAATATATTAAGCGTTGCATATGTATTATAATGAAAATAGTTTAATAATAGCGCAATCTCAGTTATGGTTTTGAATAGTTGAACTATCAAAAGCGGAATAAAATAGATACGTAAAAGTTTTACGAAGGCCATATAAAGTTTGAATGAATATAAAAGATGCATAAAAGTCTTACTAATTTATGTAAAGAGTTTCGTTTAGTATTTTTATTTTAAACATCTTTTTTTTTCTCAAGCGTCTAAGTGGGTACGTAACCACTATTACGGACCTACTTAGTCGCCGTTTTTGAAAATAATTGTCAAGTATCACTGAAGTGATTTCTTATTAAGGCACGGCTCTACTGAAAATATACTCGGCCTAAAGTTACCCGCTTCAGTCGCCCGCTGCGTCGTGTACCCTAAAGGAGAAAACCAAACTCCATAGAATCTTGGGCCTGGCGTTACAGAGCTGGAATTTTGCCATAAATTAGAGAACTTAGGTAGATTTCACGAGCCCAATTTTCACGTCTCTCAGCAATGGCCAAGTTGGTAAAATCAGACAATGTTTACACTGATTGTTGGTCTTAGCGAAACCTCCTTTTTAAAGTGAAACCTCCTTCTTCAAGATCTTTAGTGTAACCTCCTTCTTCAAAACCTGGGACTTGACAAGCGGTGCGCTATAAAAGACGGAGCGCGCTTAGCAACGCACACTTTGCTGTCATCTAGTATCGTTAGAACTTCTCCGTCTCCTTCGTTATATTTATTCAGCATAGCAGCCATATTGTTATTTCGATTGCCATTTATATTCTTTTGCAGTAATTAGAGTTTGATGTATTAATGTTAAGTTACCTTTGTTATGATTTGATATAACTGTTTGTGAAATAAACATGCCTTATTTTTTAAAAACTGTCTTCACATCTGGTTTCTAAGATTAGGTTATTTTTTAATTTTTTTAACTGCTCTACATAAGGAATTTCTCCTATAGCTTGGATGCGTTTACAAACATTAAAACTCACATACACAAAGTCCCAGATCCGGGACAACTGCATGTAGTTAATACAAATATTTGTTCCGTGCGGGAATCGACCCCACTACATACTGCACACAAATTGCACACCACGATAATTAAATTAAAAATATGTTTTTGAGGCTGTTTTCTACGTAAATATGAAATTCACGTGCGCCGAGTTGTAGCGCATGCAACCTATCATGATGAGGTATAGGTACCTACCTACTTACATAAAAAGCGGTGAATTCAGATTAATATTCGTGAAAACCTCGAGGAGAAAACTATGTTTGCTAGATAAGGCCTACTACATCAATAATGGCATTTTTAAACATTTTATTTACTGCTAGGGGATTTGATGCTATCTGAAAATACAGTAAACTCAGATTGCAACAATAGGTTTATTAAAATAAAAAACCGTAGTTTTGAGATAGGGTTTTATTCAACATCTTCGTTGGGGTTATCATAATATAATAATACATAATACATACATAATACATCTAATAATTGTGCAGGAGGTAATTGACTACCCTGATGCCGTGCCCAACCAAGGTACCATATTATGCTCATGGTGTGGGCACAGCACCCAACCGTTCTTTTGCCAACGATACAGGTGCAGTAATATTGGATTATAGCATCCCTTCCACTTAAAGAGCTGTCAACTAATATATAAACGTAATACATTCTATTACTAATATGTCTGGATTTTATTCTTCCTCTTAACATCCAGGTTGAGACTGATGTTGCCAGTTCTTGCTGTAGGTCACCGGTTACTTCTCTACATACTTCTATAACAAATGAGCCATTTTCTCTAACGTGTTCGCCATAGTAAGAGCGGGCCTGTTTAATTTGGTATGTGCCCAAGGAGACAAGAATAAGTTCGCTGTATGTTAATACGGGAAACTCGCTAACATTATGTCTTTCGACATCTATTGCTTGGAACTGAGCTCTACGTCGATTTATATTGTTGTTAATCACATAGTTACTTAATTGATTTTCCACATTTATATACTGATTGATTTTTTGAAGAATATCTTGAGCATCACTACGGTTTGCGATAGGAGGGTGGAAAGCATTTATTAAAGCGGCAGCCACTTCAAAGTGTACCATTACATTTTTTGAAGCTCTATTAAAAAAATCTTGTCGAAATATCTTAAAATCTCGCTTGAACCTACCATTGACTACTTCTACAATCCATCTACATATTGTCACTGTTCTCGATTTATTGGCTTCAAGGGTTGACAATTGAGATTCACCCTGTTGCAAAGAAGATGGTACATATGTCCTATAGCCACAATCATTGAGTAAGGGCAAGGCATCCCGGAAGCCCCTATCCAATATAAATGCATCTCCAGATTCAAAGTATTGCCTTAGAAGAGATTCGTTTCCAAATTCTTTTTTAATTATTTCAGCGTCAGAAGTCGTCGCTGGATAGGGACCCCAAACATCAATTATGTATCCGTCTGTGCAAACAATCAAAAATGGTTTAACAAGATTTTGATACTTGTGCAAACTGTAAGTCTTTTTTTGGTACTTATAATTTGAGCTTTTCTGCACATAAACATATGTACCATCTAATACAACAATGGGTTTTACTTCACTGTTATGCCAACCAAACAGTTCATTTGGTATGAGAAGATTCCTTTCGATAATTTGCTGCTTATTAATGTGATTAAGTCCCAAGTGATGGGGCACAAAATAGTCGTACAACAGACTTCTAGCTTTACCCAGTTGAGTAACTAAAGTAGTTTTAGGTATTTGCAGAAGTGTTGACAGTCGATCATCTGAGTCCCCAGTCCTTAGTTTAATTAAATAAGCAGCTAATATTAAAGATCCATTTTTAAGGTTCAGAAACTGAGGCACTTCATTCAGTATCTGTCTGAATTGATCTTTGTTAAAACCAACCCAGTGGTAGAAAATATGATCTTCCATACACTCAATATTTTCGAAGTCCAAAATATTACAGTCGGCCTCTTTCAATGAAAACATGTCTTTAATTTGGTGTGCACTAAATGTGTTTATGATGTTATCACTGATATCATTGAGAAAATCCCAAGATGTGCATGTTAGGTGGATATCACACAGGCGATTATTTGCAGGTACATAATAATTATACATTTTAAGTAACTGTTTTCGCATTGTGTTTGTTATTCGGTTTCTTTCACGTCTCCGACATCCTTCCACAAAACATCTATTTTCAGTTTCAACAGCTCTATAATAATCTGGTAAAACAATAAAAGTTCCAACGGTAGGCGCCCTTGGTGCAGAATAAGTTTCTTGCCTTATTGGGGGTTCTTCTACATGAGGAATGTCCTGAGTATTTGGCACATTGACCGCTGATGAAGTTGCAGCAGATGTTGAGGGGCCTGATTGAAAATGCCGGGATGCTCTATTCGCTCGCACCCAACAAGAGTGACAGACAACACTTGAAGCACCCACCTGAAAATAATTTATTTCCATTAAAGGATGTCTTTACACCGGAGATGTGAGGTTTGTTATTGCACACTTTGAAAGATTAATTTAAAGAAATCCTGCAAATGAGCTTATCCGTTATCACTTTTCTCTATTTCACTAAAATGTTTTAACATTCCAAATTATTTTTTTTACTGTCCTTGTTAACACAAAAAATTGTCAAAAATAAACCGTGAATAACACTTATATACTTACCGTGCGTGGTAAGATCCATTCTCTTATAACTTTGTGTATTCTGCGTTCTTGAATTGTACCAGTTCTAAGTTGATGGCAGCGAATTCTTCTCAGAAGAGAACGTCCACAGTGAATACACACACGCCGATGTCCTATAGGCACCTGTTCACTCTCTTCTGGTCTATTTCCATCAAGAGATACAGTATTGGCATGATTCCAGCAAACTTGACAGATAAAGTCATTTTCATTTACCTGAAGCAAACATTTATCGAACACTACTAGCATTAGCATTTAGCAATAAGCATCTGAGTTAGGTACTTTAAGGAAAAAATAAGCGGTCTCAATATATTTGTACTGCAAGGACACAGGACTACTAAGAGAAGGAATAGGGCGTTATTAGCGATGCAGATTCAGTACAGATAGGTGATATTACACGCTTACAAAAATAATTTCCTTACAGAAATATCGCATACTAACCGATTGAGGCGCGACCCATTCCTGTACAAGTGAAAGAATCACTTCATCTTCCAATCTTCGCCTTCCTATTGTGTTGCAGCGGTCCGTTGCAATTCCACAATTAATGCACAAGCTCATGATAACCAATGGTCAGAAGAGCGATACCCGGATCGGTTTTCCGGCAAAGGTCAGCAGGAAAGCAGGTTACAGTGTCCAATATGCAAGCGAGGGTCAGGAAGAAAGCAAACAGTTTCGGAGTCCAGATCGAAATAAACGTCGAGAAATTGAAAAGCACATTCACTAGCGCAAAGATACGAAAAGCGAATGACACTAATCAAAAACGGTAACAATTGTCAGAGGTTGACATAGACATTTGCCATTTATTAGAGTAATCCATGTGAAATACGCATTGAAATCGATTTTTTCAATCGGGAATTCAATTTTCAAATTATTTCCTTTAATGACATCTTAATTGGGAATAGCTCGTAGCTAAGCTATAACCGCTTAAGTGAATCGGACATAGATTAAGCTGCGCTTGACGCGGTTGGTCCGTAGATGGGTGACCATCTTTGTCATAACGAGTTCCTCCGTGTTTCCGCAGGCTCTTTGAATTGTGGGTCCCGGCTTTTATTTCTAAATCTTTGTCAGTCGTTACAGATAGTAACGTCAGAAGCTTGAAAGGCTGACAACCAGTCTAGCTAAGGGGTATCATGTTGCCCAGGTAACTGGTTTGAGGAGGTTAGACAGGCAGTCGCTCCTTGTAAAACACTGGTACTTAGCTGAATTCGGTTAGACTGGTAGCCGACCCCTACACAGTTCGGAAAAGGCTAGCCGATGATGAATGATTTTTATCCTGATTACGTAAAAATATAATGGAGTATTATTCAATTATAATTTGTAATGATTGATATGCGCTTAATCGATTACATTCTAGGTACACTCTATTGTTTAATGCTAGTGTTTGCAAATGAAGTTATGTACAATAAAATAAATACTTAAACGGTTTACAAAGATTGTTTTAAATAGAAAAATAGAAATGTACTTTTTTTTAAACTTGGCCATTGTAATTGTTGCTAAGATTTAAATGGGTTAACTAAGAAAAATAATAGAATTTTTTGGTACATATTTCATTCGTGTAACGGCTAGGCCCAGAATCGGGTTTCTCCTTTCCCCGATTCAAATTAAAAAGCTCTCAAGATGTTATCCCCTCGCCTGATACGACACGTCGCCCCTGAATTATCGAATACCTTTCTCTTTTAAAAGCCACTTCTGGTACTTTTGTCCTCTTCCACGCCTCTAGGCAACCTTTATCTACAATCTAACACTTTACAAACAAAATATTTAAAGGTGGTCCTCGAGAGCTTCAAATTCGATTCATGTTTCGAGCTTTGGCCTCAACATGAATTATTTTTATTAAACAACTCTCTTTTGTTTTCCGAATTAAATTGGACCGGCGTCGTTCGACAAATTATGGATTCGAAAAATTGTTTTCGTAAGAAACCACCTCTCATGGATTCTTGACTTGGTATAACAAAATTGATTCGTAATGTATTAGATCGATGTTTTCACTTATATAAGGGAACTCAAAAGGAAATCACTAATAGTTGAAAGCTTAATTCAATTTTAAGTTTTTTTTTTTAAATTTGATATCGGAGATGGAAATAGTAATTTATCTAATACATTTTTGTTTCTTGCAAAATAAAACAAAAACGAAATATATTTCAAACAATATCAGTTTTAATAATCTAATTGAAATGCCTTTGAGAATAGCGGAGTATTCGCAACCGATTCACTCTGAGATAACAAAAGGTCACGTTTGGTTTTATTTGTGATCAATTACTTACAATAATATTTGATCAATTAAAGGCTTTGTTATTATTTCATTTCTGGAATATACGAGGGGTATTCATTTTATTAAAATTTGTTGAAAGGGTTCCATTGTTTGTTTATGAATTCAATTGGCTTGATAGGGACGGAAGTCTGAACGTCTATTTACGAGATATGAATGATTTGATTTGACCATTAGGTTTAGTCATTGGATTTTTTACCTTATTCAAGAGCATCAAAGGTAATCTGAAAATTTTCATTTGATGATCTATACATTTTAAAGAATAAAGTTAGTATTAAAAGGAACAGGTTATTCAAATCTTAGTTATATCCCCTTAAATCGGCCTGCAGACGTCGGTTTGCTCTCATCGCAATTTCTATGAAGAACCTTGTTTTCTTTGACATTGCATGATTGCATTATTTGATACCTAGATATATTTGAAAAATTGGGCGGGAATTATTTAAACGCATGTTACAACACCACAAAGTTTACGCAATATAACCACGCACGAACGTTTGAAATGAATTTATTTAGTTGTTGCAAACGAAATGAAAAGCACAGTTATAATTAACGTTTGTAGGCTGTCTAAAGGTAGCCCTTAGGCGAAGTTCTCAACACACGGCTTTTCACAGTGCGAGTAAATAGTGCCGGGTCATACTTCATGTTTTCAACTGAAATAATTTTCGTTTTGTAACAACTCAACACAAACTGTAGCCTCTGTTAATATTAAAATATTCATAAAACAGCGAAAATAGAAATGGAATTGGTCCTCCAAAGCAGACCAATTTACTGGTAATACTTACAATCGTAAATTGTCTTTTACCTTTAATTAAACAATCTTTAGACAATGTTCATTTATTTCAATTGGTTTGAGTGTAATTGAAAAAAGAGGGTCCACGCTTTAATTGCGAGAATGCCATCGAAATATTTACGTCGTTTTTGGGCTTTGTTGTAATGGGGATATTAAAATCTACGTTTGTCGTTTGTTTTTCGTGTTCACGACCACAATTTAATCGTCATTCATTTATTTGTTGTCTTGAACTACAGATTAATCTTCTAACAATTTCGTTCCTCATCGATGCCAATTGTTCCCTGAATGTGTGCTCTTACATTAAAGTCACTGGAACTAAATGTTCTCAGACGGAGAGTTCACGGAGTAACGGGCATCGATTTCCCTAGACTTACAACTAACTTTTTAGTCTGAATTTTACAGTAATGTGTTAGGCTGTATCTAATTAAAAAAAAATACATTTAATTATCGCTCTTTTTTACCTTTTATTTATATAAAGTGTAACATCACGTGAGGGCATCGCTTTTGAGATACTATTATTTTACCTTGTCTTGACAAAAGAATTGATTTATTATTATTGAGTATCGGTTCATTATGAAACATTCAAACATAAGTGAGCACATGCAATTATCATTATGTTTTCATCTTCCCCTAGATATTACAATCACATTATCATTATTTTAAATCTGACGTCAAAAGTTATTACGTACAAGACTTCCTTCAACGAATCTAGTTTCTATTGTATTTCGTAATTTGAAATTGCCTTCTCATAAAGTGAGGTTTAAGTTAAGTCTATGCGGAATAGGTAACACAACCAGCAGACTTGTAATGAAACAGAATCTCAATTACACATCCATCGCTTTAAACAAACTTCAAGGAATTAATGGTGACAATCGGTTGTACGGACAGCAACAAAAGTCTTCACCGCAAAATATTTAAAACAATATACGAACTAATTGTTGTTCGCGGGTTCGGCTCTCGGATGTCAGTTATAGCAGGTTAATTGCTACCCAAGAGTTGCTTTTGTTGATATACGGTTTCAGCTCTTTCCGTACCAAATTTAAAGTTGAGCGTGATGTAGTAACAAACATACATACACACTCAAATCCAAAACCTTCAATACAATAACTAACCATACAATAATTTTAGATTTGGTTAATGCTATTTAGCTAGAAATACGCTCTGCTAGGGATACGCACCGAACACCAATTTCGTACTGGTCACTGAAGAATACTTGTACTTATAAATCGGATATTATGTTCATTAACTTGGGTTGCTGACTGTACTCTGATTTTCATCAGAGATTCAAGGAACACGCAACAATTATGCAAACCTTCGACAAGTCAAAACTTCCTTAACTCACTTTTGCTCTGACTTGGCCTTAATATTTACGATTTAATTATGTATCTCCAAATCTTTACCGTGTTGGCACAAAGTTGGTTCAAATACTTGTACTCAGTCAGTAAGTTTTTGATGTCAATAAAAATACATTATGTACAATTATTTTATTTACTTTTCGCTAAGTTTTTTAATTCCGCGCTAATGTTATTAACATGTAAAGAATTGTGAGTTTCTTGAGGATAATCTCGGGAACGACAAAAAGAACCACCCAAAGGAGTAGAACTATTTAATTATGTTATCACATATAATTTATCTAAAGTTCATTGGCATTTAGACCCTGTCGAACATAAATCGGATTACATATATTCAGTCTGTCGTACACACATTATTTCAGGCAACGGTGACCTAGGATTATGCCTAAATAATTTAACACAGAAGGAATCATTCACTCGTAACAAATCCTTCGCAAGCATTCTTAGTAAATGACGTAGAATAAAATTGATAAGACATATTGTCTGTCAGTAGAAAGCTTCACATTTTTTCACAAATTCATCAGAATCTGTAGGTACCTATTTACAGCAATATTTGTGCGAAATAACGTAACAGAATTTTAAAAATGGAAACATAAAATAATATATTTATTTTGACTTAAACCTTTTTTATTGGAAACTCTTTTCAATTCAAACCACTACTGCTTTTCACGTTTTTTTAAGTCCATTAAGTAGTTGGAGTTTGCCTGTTACTCAAAAAAAATGAAAACATGATTTTCAATTCGTATTTATTGCTTATTGAGCAGCTAACGTTGAGGTTAAAGTTTTTGAATTTAAGTGCCAGGTAAAAAAGCTATAATTACGTTTCTTTGACAAGACTCTTAGTAGTTTCCTGGAAATTGATTGAATTCTCACAGCTGTTGATAGTTTACTTCTAATGCAGCCTTTGACGCATACTGTGGCAAAGACTTTACTCCAAGTCGAGTTAAACATAATTTAGGTCATTGCATAATATGAGAGGAAATAACCAACTGGCACTAGACCCAAAAGGCAGATATATTAATTTCTCCGAACGCTACAACTGATTCACGAAGTCACTTTTCAATAAGAAATTCAGTCCACAGAATTGAAGATTATTATTATTAATCAATGTCTAATCTATGACATAAACAGGAAGCTCCACAAACTTCAAACAACTACGTACTTAAATGCTAAGGATAAATTCTAAACTTAAAATAAGTAAATATATCTAAGCTCAAACCAAATCACAAATTCATGGCAATCACCCAAAGATTATCCTGAAATGATAGGATCCCGATAATGAGAGGATTACTGCGGTAAGCAGGTTTTAATGACAAAACTTTAGTACGTGCGGAGTAGGAACCGAGGTGGTCAACTGCCTTCCTAATACAGAAAAGCGCTTACTAAGGTCAGAGGCACTTTTACCACTTCACATACAAATTTAAGTTTCTTACAAAAAGGTAGAGATGTAATTTCTTTTCGATTTTTTTTTTAGTATCTTGAAATAACTTCTCTGAACTTATACTTAAAGTTTTTGTACACAGAAATGTCAAATTCTTTAATAATTTTCTCAAGTCATAATAATAAAAGCATTTCTTAAACACTGGAAATTGTTCTGAAGTTATTTTACAAAGTTAACATTTTTGTAACTGATTAACCGTAAACGAAAAACTGAATAAAATTGATTTATTTTACAACTTAAACGACTAAGCCAATCACACCGGACGGACATTCCAATTTAAGTTTTAATAACATTTTTGTTTGTGTTAGTCAGTGAAAGATAAATTTAAGACTCAAGCAAATTGTTCCCTGTTTGTCTTTGCGGCAAACTTGTACGTTTAGTATTGACTTAGCCGGCCAGCGGTGGGGTGAGTACTACTAACGGGACACCGAACCTGCAACTTCGGTTAACTATACCTAGAAATATTTATTTAAACATTTAATATGTGTTTGAAACTTTTTGGTCTCGACAAGTTATGGAAAACGGTGTTTGTTTATAAATATGTATTTTGTTGAATAAAATAGGTGGGATAACATTAAGACCCGTATCTTCATATAAAAAATCAGATGTTCATTCTAATTTCAAAAGACGCTAAGCTAATCCGTTCATAAAATGACTATATAATTATTCCACAATAGACTAGAAAATAGACTAGACCACATCCAACATCATATTATCCTAAGTTGTAACGAAACTCGAAGGAAACGAATATGTAATCATATGTCATAACATATTACAACACAAAATAACTACGAATATTCTGACTGCTTGGGTAGTTCTAAAAGTGGAAGACTCGTCTTTTTTCTACAGACAGTTATTTTGCTTCACACCTTGAAATAAGTCTGAATTACAGTGAGGAGGTTTTTTTAATGGAAAAAACATCTTGGGATGTTTACTGCAAATACCTATTTTAGTTGGTTTATTTTTAAATTTTATTGAAATAATCGCTTCAAAAGACTATAAAAATAATAATTTTAACAGTATAATTATAGGGTAAGGAGATTTCGATTATACTGTTGTTTTAATTTGAATCGATAAACGCCACGAAGCCAGCTGTTACAACTTACCGAGATCCTAATCGATAAAATACTCCATTTGCATAATAAAACCAAGTTTAAAGTTAAGCGTATTTTGATAACGAAAGATAGTAGATACACAAATACTTCGGTCTATATTCGAAATTGCTAGAAATGTTTTGTTTAGCCGAAAAAATAGTTGAAAATTTAACCTCAAGTAAACTCTTCAGTTCTTCTAAAAAAAACCAGTAGGTGTTTACAAGGGAGGGGTCACAAACACTTAAATTCCATTGACAAGTCGCTTAGTCTCAGAACAAGCATTCAGGGAACACACATTTCTAAAATTGAGCCTTCACCCGCCACAACTAACGCACAGCGCCATCTGTCATGAAATAAATTTGTTCAATGAATTCTATAAAACAGAAACCTAAAACTAAATTAAATATTTCTTAATACGTATGTAATGTGTAGTAAGTAAATAATGTACACCAAGACACAGAACAAATGGTTGTGCTCATGACACAAATATTTGGCTGTCTTGTCAGAAGTAACACCTGAAAATTAATTCCACCAAAGGCTAGTGAAGAATATAAGGCATAACAAAAATATATTTGAAAAGCTTGTACAAATGTTTCAAAGCTTTTGTTAGCATTAATACTCTCGGGAAATTACATACTGGAGTACTGGAGGTAGAAATTAATCGCGTAAGTTACAAGTTCAAACAAAAATGGTATTAGGTTAGCGCTTCATATTGGATTGGCTGCATAGGCTCGCAGCGAAATTGTTATTGCATCGATCTGTCTGGTCCTGAAGGTATTTTTTTTTTCAGTTTTCAGATCTGTTGATACTGTAAGGTTTCTGGTAGTTTTGTGTTTTTTTTTTACTTAGCACGAACGATATCTTTATACCTACTTGCCATCAGATGCAAACAAATTTTGTCGTTTCTTAAAAAACGATATACGTATATAAAATACTATATCAATAGTTTTGACATTCAAGCTGCGACTACAATTTTCTTAAGTTGTGTTATGTAAAATAAAATAAGTTGTGTTATGTTTTCTTACATGTATGATATTCAAATTAATTATTTTATTAAAATATCGTAAAAAATCGACAGGTGGAAGGTGGAAAATGTTATTTGCACCTAGAGATTAGAGTCTTTAACGATTTTAAATGTCATATATCGAAAAAAAAAAACAATTTTTATGACACAGAATATTATATCGTAACGACTTCCAAAACCTATGACACGACCATCAAAGAAAATATCGTATCGAGCTCGTAAAATATATATTTGTAGTTTACGGTTTACCCAGAAAAATCGATAGTATAGAGTGGTCGTAACCGTCAACGGCGGTTTTACTCCGGCGTAACTAAGCCGAACCCTTCCTTCATCATTCTGTCGCTACAATTCACAAATGTAGCCGATGTCGGTCTATCTGGTGGCTAGCGATTCTATAATAAGAAATCCTACCTAACGTTGTAAGAAGAGCTGGAGTACCGTCTTGTCGTTGGATTAGAACAATTTTAAAAATACCTTTTTTAATTAAATATTGTGTAGTATTGAAGCATTCTTTAGATACGCTAGGGTCAGGAGACAAGTTATATTTCCACAAGCGTATAGGGTGTTTGACTAAAAAAAATGAGAGCTGTCCATCCGCAATAGGTATGATGACTGGGTATAAAAAGAAAAAATCTCATTAGTCCCTCAGTTAGATAATTGAAAAGTATGAGACACGTTTTTTTTCCTTTTTTCAGAAAACTAGAATTGGCAAAGACTAACTGCTTTAAAGTTTAGAAGAGCTTGTGACGAAACGATATGGTAAAATTTATACTCAATCGTGACGTCACGCGTAAGTTTCATTCATTATAATTAAGTCAATTTATGTTTGCGGACCAACTAAAAAATACGTATCAATTATTATACAAAAAACTACAAGACGGACACTGCAAAAAAAAATGACATCATCCCTATTCTTCGAACACGTCAGTCACTTTATTAAAAGCACTTTAGATTTATTGGCGAGTAACGTCACTTGCCAGTGGAAAGCATACTAGTAAGTGACGTCACACGAAAATTTTAATTCACTTCATCCCTTAATATATTATATTTTGGAAATCTGTCTGTCAGACTAAACAAATTTTGATTTCCAAATGCCAATATTGTCATTGTAAAATCAATTCCATTCCCATGCATTAAAGACTTTTATTATTTGAATGTGATTCTACATTGTGTATGCCTTTCGAGTACGATACGATAGTTCGATTACTACTCTGACAATTATCTATGTGTGGCCGACCGTTTAACGACGCGTGAGCGTACCAACCCAAGCGAGAAAAGATCAAATACAAATACTATTATTTTTATTGATGTTGTTTTGTTCTTAGGGTTCCGAATTGAAGGTTCGATATACATCCGTTTGACTGTCCGTCCATCACTAGGCTGAATCTCATAAAATATTAGTGACACGTTTGAAATTTAAATTGGTGATATTTCGGTACGAAACAAATACTTAAAATCAAAATCGAGGTGCAACAGCGGTAGTTACGGTCAAAAATTTGTTGGTGGATGAAAAATGAATTTGAAGGTAAGGAACCTACCCAACACTTGATTTGACATTCAACCGATTCGTTTATCTTTAGCCCATTCGTACGGAACCTCTGCTTCTGGAGCCTGACTCGTACTTGACCGGTATTTATTTATTTTATTAGTTCCGTTATTTGTTTATTGATGTGTTTGTTGATTGCATATTATTATATGAACATTAATACAGCTTGCGTTTTATTAACCGAATAAATGTTTGTTTTGTTTCGATTGTTCGTATTTGTTATACATTTCATTTTAATACACGGTTATTTACATTTAAATATTTGGAACATATTATTACAATAAACATTGCAGTAAATATAAAGTTTATTTTTAGTTTATAGATTATTTTTTTATATAATTTGTTGTCAGTATTTACGTGCTTGCCATCCCAAAAGAGGTATAAGCTAAGATTTAACAAGCGATGCCTTACGTTTTTTAGGTATAATAAATTATCTGAAAGAAATGTATTCAATAAATGTTGTGTGAGTTTCATAATCTAAGAATAAAACCGATAGAAAATGATTTGAAAATATTTAAACATTATAAAATGTAGCGTTGAATTCAAACTTTACTATAATTTGACATTTCAGCTTACCCTTAAAAATGTATAGTCATATCATAAAAAAAGATCAACTAGATAAAAAAAATTAAGACGCTTATGAATTAAGACAGTTAGCAGTCAACAAATTACAGGACTGTCACGTATTTTTGACATTGTAATCGTCAGACGAAAGCGACTAAGTTGGTCGTAATATTCCTTTATAGAATTACAAAGCAAGAGAGCTTAGGACTATTCTTGGCAATTCGTCAAGTTCAACAAAAAGTTTCGTGAGAGCTTTGGAAGTTTGCAGAAATTTTGGCTCTCTCTGGTTTCCTTATTTTTCTTGTACCTTAAATTACTATTGTCTTTCGTTGATCTAACCTTCATAAGGTTGATGATTTATAATCGAACTCATCAACCCAACACACAAAAAGATTTTGTTAATTATGTATTAATTATAGTATCTAACGTATTCTTCTCAAGTTAAAAGACTACCGTTTCGCGCATTTAACACTTCCATTCAAAACAAGAATTAAAAATATGTCGGAGTTTTAATTAATGTCAAAGTTCACGAGCGTTTAAAACAGTTTGCATCGTCGAAATAATATAACGGTCCATTATAATTTATGCTATTAAATACTGTAAAGGGGCGCGAATGAGCCGGCTCTTAGGCCCGACGTTAGTCTCAGATCTTAATATACAACAAACTAATTACCTCAAGGAAAAGTTAAAGCCAATCGTTAGTTGTTACTAAACCTGAAAACAATCACCCCGAGGCTTTCGATCTGGCGACAATTTCATTATTCCGCCACGACAGAATACAAAAGTGGTTTGGAAAATGAAAATTAATGCTGCGCTGGAAGGCGGCGATGCGGTGCGGCGGCCGGGCGCTGAGGCGGGCGGCCGCTCTTGTGCAGTTTGTGGTGAACGAAAAAAGACGTGAACGAGTTTACACAAAGGTATTTCTTTGAAGTCGATAAATGTTATGCCGGTCAATTTCGTTTAAAGGTTCGATCATTTAGGTACCAAGTGGAAATATGATGCGTTATGGTTAGAGACGAATACTGTTAAAAAAATACTATAGCTTGCGCTTTACAAAAGATTTTAATACGAGATTGATGGTGAAGTAACATTTGAGAAGTTAGAGTGAGTTGAGCGTTGCGATGACAGACGGTCACGACTAACTCAGAGCTCCAACAGCCATTAGGTTCGCAGTCAACACTTTGATTTTAACAAGGGGCTCGCGAACCCTTGTAATCCGTTTACGCATCGCAAGAGACCCTTGTGGCCCAAGTAGCGACGTTTTGTCAAACGTCTTACCTACTTAGCTTTGTGCTGGTCTAAGCATTTATTTGAAACATTAATGACTCTAGTTAGAATGAAGCATTCGAAACCCAAAATAAGATATGAGACTTAACAGAATTTTAAAACCGCAAACGTTCGAAATGATTTAAGAGGATCTGAAATGGTATCCGGATACTTGGCTAGCTTCATTGCAAACACGGTCAAAAAGAGCCGCTCGGGCTCGAATAAATTCCAGGCTGCTGAATCAGGGAGCGCTTTGACTGCCCGCGGCAAATGAGGCTGCACGGAGACACGGCCGCTACCTATCAACGTTACTATTAACACCAGTATGTTTCTCCTAACAAGTCGCCGTAAAATGGCACGATTATTACGTAGCATGCGTATATTCCATCGAAACTTATTGTTTTTTTTTCTGTTTCAGGTAATTTGAGTGCAAGCACTGCTCTTCTATGGTAATGTAGCAAAGCAGCCCAGCGAAGTAAACAAAACATCTTATTTTTCAAGCTAATGCTCTATTAAGACGATTTTTATTATAAGTTACATCCAAACATGCGCTTGAGATAAAACTTACTTCATTTTCAATCGAAAATAAAACCTCTCAAAAGTTAGACCATTTTTCCGACCAATAAGCTCGCTTATTGAATTTTCTTATGCCAATTCGATGGCGATATTATTCTGACAAATAAATCTATGTGGTAAAAATAAGTCTTCTAATTCTGAACTTGAGTGGAAATATTTTATCTTACATTGTAATAGTCAGAGTAATCTTCATTTATTCTTGGGACATAATAATATCTAGATGAAGTACTAACTTATATTTCTAAGGTAATTGTCAAGCGATTGTACATTTTTGTATTTGGCATTGCTGGCGTATTTTTATTTTCATTTTACTAACACTTAAAGAAGCTTGATAAAAGAGTTAAAGATAGTCGAACATAACTATTTAACGTGTGCTAAACAGCTTCTGTAACGTTACAGACATGTTGTAACGTTAGGGTAAATCGAATACAATTCACGTCGTCCATTTATTGCTCTGAAATAAAATTTTAATTCAAAGGTAAATAAATCAAAAACATTATTTATTATTCTAATACTTACCATCAAGAGATCTATGTTTCCTCAAAGTTATAATTTATGTAGGTCTTTACATTATTTGCTTTAAATAAAGGTACGCTTTTAACCTTTAACTCGTTAATGGAAATTTCAAAGACAGCACTAATATCAGTTAACTTTCCACTCTTTTAGTATTTAATAATGTTACCTAATATTTGCCAGTAAACATATTATTTTCCGTTTAAAATCAAGCTTGAAATTGATAGAAAACTAGATTTTCTTCTCTCTCTCGTCGACGTCGATGTCGGTTTAGTTGCGTAAATAAAAGTTTTGATCAAAGACCCAGGGTTTGACTCCTGGCAACCATAAGTCCGGGAATGCGGATGGTGAGTATAGCTCGGATAGCTCACCGCCCGCTGGATAAAAGCGCGCCTCAAAGAGCCTTGCACACGCGACGCAATTTAAAAAAAAGGAGATGTTGCGTGACTTTGGGACAATCGCGATCCAGCGCGATTGTCCGAAAGGGTTACCGCGACCCAAGTCACAAAGCACAAAGGAAGGAACGTCCGCTCTATAAAAGTGGCAGGAATCATTTCATGATGCCCATCTGAAATATCCATTATGAATGAACAAAGAGAAGAACCAAAGAGTAAACTGAAATACGAGACCAACTGCAGTGGCGCATTTTAACCACATCTCACCGAGTTGACACTTTGCGAAATTTCTACAAAAACTTAAATCGGACGCGACGTGTCGACTTGAAAGATAGACTTACTACTGTCTGGGTAGCGTCTGAATGAGTTCAGTAAAAACTACATCTAATGTTCCTTTTTAAACATTTCTTAAACTTTAAGTCAGGGAAGTGGAAAAACTGTCATTTTATACCTACATGTAATTATACCTATGTTCTAACTGGGAACAGGCCTCTTCCCAACGTCAATTGTAAATTTATGTCAGTTTTAAATTTTTTCTCCTTTTCTATACAGTGATATTAGCACTATCAACATACTGGCTTAAAAATATAGATTTTACCTTTTCGGTTGCTTAGTGGAGGAATTCTCAAAATTTCACGATGGGTATAAATTTGTAGAACTTAGCACAACTCATTATTTTATTTTCTATAACAATATCGCTTATTATGAACTTAGTTGAATAATATATTAAAGTAGGAAACTCAGTTATGTAGGTGCATTCTGGTTTCTAAAAAGCCTGCGCTGATTAATACAAGTATTCTATATATAAGTTTTCTATCAAGTATGTAATTATAAAATTCCACTAAACCAAATGGGCGATTCAAATGATTTCGTTAATGACAGTTTTATAATTAATTTTCGAACAGATAATTTCAAATAATCACTGCATGTTAATATAATGAACATTTAAAATGATAAAACGCAATGAACTGTACGTAAAGTTATTAAAATCGGATGAAGCGGATTACTTGGGTACCACAGCGGAACGTATGCATGCGAGCATGGCTCGACAATATTCATAATAATGAGCAACGGTTGTTGCTTAATGACAGAGAAAAGCTAAATAAAAGCTTTATTCGTTTAATTCAATTAGTGCTTCGACACGTGTGTTGTGTCTTTTATGTGGTTTCATTGTAACGCCACAAAGCATTTATGGTTAAGCTCCAATAAGGTTATATAACAATCTTTATGTTTAATGACACTAGGTTTAATTTTCAATAATCTTCTTGTACGTATTTATCTTTTCAGAATGTAAGTTACCATACTAGTCCGAAACGGTTTCATCGATTCTGTGTTAGGGTTGTCCACCAATAACGTTATTCTGAATTACTCTAAAACTACCTAAAAATTATTTGAAGGGAGAAACAATGTTTGCCAGGTCAGAATTAATATGAAGATAATTAAAATGTATATTTTGAAAGCCTGAAGATAATATTTTACGAAAGGTTCGAAGTTCTTACTCCAAAAGCAGGTTATATTCCTATCAGCATTAATAATTGGTTATTAAAATACTTGCTAAGTTCCAAAACAACACTTAAATAGGTACCTATCACAGACATTTATCTAGTTCCGTACGCTACATAAAAATTAAATACATTGTATACAAGATACTTTGAAAGTAAATTGATACACGAATACATTTAAAAGATATTTGATAACAGTCCGAAACGAATACCTCTATTTTGAAATAGCCACCTATGGTAATAAAGGCAAACCTTGTTTAATGTAAAACGGTCGTGTCAAAATCCACCCGTCGACAATACAAGCAATCAATCAAACCGTCCATTTATTGAGAGAGTTATCAACATGGGGAGTTACAGTCTCGTATCATTGATTGTATGCCTACATAAACATCGGTTTACCTTTTCAATATGGATGCTGTAAGTTACCAATATCAGGGGGCACGGCCGTGCCCCCACCAAGTCGAGCATAAAAGCGTCTCGGCCGTACCATCCTTTTCTCAAAGTAAATTCTTTTTAGTTTTAATTATAATATTACTTTAATTCAGATCAAATATGTACACTACAAGATCTTTATAAATTGTTTGTAAAAGTCTTAACCTAATGTTAGTAGACACATAACACTCGATGTTATAAACCTAGCCTTGGTAGTTGCATTTAAATATCGATTGTGTACTGTCGGAAAAGTGAGAATTTTAACCTACAATCTTAAGATATTATATATGGCATACCTACATACATAAAACATTTATGAGTGACTAGCTTCTGCGCGCAACTTCCAAGTTTATGAAGGCATAAGTTGAGTTAACACATAACATGTATTATTTTTAAATCGGATTAACTTCGTCGTTCCTAAGATTAGCGTACACAACAAAACAACAACTTTAGAAGACTGATATTTACTTTACTATTTTATGTGATCAATAATGATTTGAATCAGAACTTACTAATCACCACGAGTGACATTCTCTGTAAAAGGAATTTTACTGTACACTTATTTTATTAATCTTAAAACATCGATTTCTTCACGAGAATCCTAAATTAGAATAAAACTCCAATCGTCTTTTCATATTAAGATTCCGTTACCGTTTATCTACCCCGTCTTTCAGAGTCAAAGTGTTGGAAATCGATCGGTCTAATCTCATTGAATAATTTAAAGATTTATATAAGCAATGAAAACCTATCAACTTCAACGTCTTCAAAGTTGCGCACTGAATGTAAATCACGTTACAAAAGGATGGTATCTATCCTTGTTTCACGGACGAAGCAAAATGTTCTCGTCTTGAAGGACAAGCCGTTGGATTTATAATGCCACTGATAACATTGTGAACGACCATTAGTAGGTACTTACAGCATACTCATGAATAAGTATGGGAGGATCGTAAAGGCATGTGAAAATTTTCTGTCAGTTTAAGTCATCTATAAGTCTTTGCAGCTTTCTTAAGCGTAATCATGACCAATTCTCAGTTTAAAGTTGTTGTTAAATGTCGTGCTATCTCTGTAATTAATAAGTACATCTAAATACGTGCTAAATATTCTGCAATTTCGTTGTGAGAAAACAGTGCATACTTACTTACATTTTGATTGACGATTTAGTATTATACAATGTCTTATCATTTAGAACAGCGTCTTAAAGCTAACTTAAACTACGATATTTCGGAGCAGAATTTTAAAAAAAAATCAGTCCTGTCAAATTTCACTATTTACAAATAGCCTATGCATAAATGGAAATTGAATTAAATTTTACTCTATTCGTATTTTTCTAAGCATTTTGCTAATTTAATAAATTAAATTTCTTGTTTAGACAGTGAGTGTACCACAAGTGTTTTCAGCACGCGAAATTTCATTGTATCCACCATGACGCGACGTGCGGGGTCGTCCGGTGTATACCTAAACTTAATCTTTATTATGATACCACTGCCAAATGTTAACACCCCTAATCGGGCCTAAGTGTTACTATTCAAACATATCTGTTAATAATCTTGACCTCCAAAAGTTTACGTAGGATATACCTAAACAAACATACAGATATCGAACCCACACCTCATTTAGCCGAACTCTGAGGTTAATGCTTTTTGACATATTGTATTTGTAATTAACACTTATGGGAATCAAATCAATTCATTTACAATCAAACCCACTGAACGAATTCTTAAAAAGACTTTTAAAAAACAAAAATAGACCTTTTTTAATTCCTTGTGTTTTAAAAATATGAATCTACGAGTCTGTTCGCCTATCTAATAAGATAGATTATATATTTTTTTCATTATATAGAACAAATACTGTATTGACTGTATACTTTTAATGCTAAACATCTGTATTTTAATGATAGATTAACGGAAAATTTACGTTTTGTTTGTCCCTTTTGAATAAATAAAAAAACCCCCGTTATAAATTTCGTTAAAACAAGATTTAAATTTTAAAAATACAATCTATCTGTACATTAACTACCTATGCATTATCATCGCGAAAGCCTTTAATAGAATAAGATGTATGTATAGAGATGTACATAACATTAAGCCAAAGTTCAGTGACAATGACAACACCTTTAACACAAAGTGATAAGGTTCATTTTACTAAATCACACAAGTAAATGCACATACTATCGTTTGTTTATCTCGGCAGTAGAAATGACATGTAATGCTTTGTTGAGAGTCTGATGTACAAACACTGCGTTCATGTTACTTTGTCACGTTCCAAGTACTTGGCTTCGGATGTACAGCCTACATAACTATCAACGTACAGTTAGCTTCAAAAGTTCATTAACGCAATCGAATTTATAAAATTGTTGTCATTAAGTATGCTACAAGTATGTGTTTATAGATGTCTTTGATTAGACTATTGTATCCTTTTTCCATCAATGTCAATTGTAATGTCTTTTGTTTCCTACGACTAATTTTCATTCTGATATGTCCTTTTGATAGTGACTGTACCGCGACGCGTGAGCCACGATGCGTCGATGAATATGTTGGTCGTATCGAAGGCCGTTGTTTGCAGCTTTGTGATTTACTATACAAGTCAATTTACCTTGCAATTTAAGGGCAATACATAAAGATGCAACTCCCTCTTAACAAAAGGTTCGTAGTAACTTAACCGGGGTTATTTATTTGCTGTCAGATTTTTATGGTACTTAATAGTCAAGCAAATAAAAAATGAAATAAAGACAATTTCTTTTTAAGAAAACCTATCTTTCTTTTGTTTTAAAATATACCTACTTATTTCAAATCTGACAAATTATTATAAGCTAAGCTTTATCATCTGAATCTTAGCGAGTGTATCGTATAGTCATAAACCCAGTTTGTTTCCATATAGCAGTATATACCTATTTCCACCATTCCGTCTGTCGTTTATAATTATGCTATTACGCTAAATAATAACCTCTCAGCTAGAATTTGCTGTTGTCTTTCTAAAAATCCATGTGACTTATGTCACTATAATGACAACGTAAATTCCACGGCAAACGATTTATGGACAAACAGTTATTGGAAGTACCGATACCCCAGTGACGACAAATGATTGATGACAAAAGAAACGTGTGACAAAGACCGACGATTTTATATTTCTTAACGACACGAAGCTGTTATTACATAGACATACAATCTTAGCACATTCAACATATGTATAAACCTATGCTTAAATAAAATGCGTTGTAAGGAACGGTATTTTAACAACCAATTTTATAGGTATAATATCTTAAATACGTTCGCCCCTTATAAAAAAATCCTAAAATGATCTGTTTTGTGAGTGCCATTCTTATACAAATAAGTACTATGGCTGACTTAATGCTAAAGGTATTCGCTACCAGTCAACCAAGAGATGATGAAGAGAAACACGAAGTAAGTGAACGATAAAAAGGCAGTCGATGAAAAAAAGAAATAATTATAATTCCCTAACCTGACCGATTTTCCGCCATGGCGCCTAGAGTCCCAAGACGGCTGCGCGAGAGATTAGCATAAAATATAGGCGTGTGCGCAAGCACAGGTGCATGCTCTGTTCTGTCTCTGGTCTCTCAACCCAACTAATCCGACCCGACTGCAAATAAATTATTCACAGGACTCACATTTTCACGTGCCTTCCAAAAAAGGACTCTGTTTTTTTTTTCTAAATCATACAAAACGTAGAATCAGCTACCGAGTGCCTATTTAACTACTATAAGTCAATTAGAACACACGCGAAACAGACATACCTGCATTTAAAAGTAGAATAACGAACTAAGATTTAGTTAAAAATCCCGAATTCACATTCGAATTTAAATTTTTCTTCCATTTCACTTCCATACGTTTTATACTCACATCCCAGCTACCTTATGTAGTTTAATTTCCGTCGACTCATAGCATACGTGCTCAGAATTAATAGTGAACACTTAAACCGCACTCACAGAAGGGAATAAATCGTATAGATGTCTATTCTATGACATTGTGCTCATTGGCTAGGTAGCGTGTGTGTTATTTAGCTAGGTATGGTCACAAATGATTCAGATAAAGTAAGAAAGGTGTGTATCTTATCGTTATTTTCAAATTCAATAAAAAAAATGTCGATTCGTATAGGTATGAAGCGCAATAAAAAAATTAAAATTTTGTGTGTTAATGATCTATGCAAGGATTTGTATGCACGAGGTGTAGGCTTGATCCCAGCGCAGGCAAAGTACCTATTACTTTTCAAAGTATTTTGATCTTTCTTGTTTAATCTAACGCTGACAAACGTTGTAGTGAAATATCGTGAGGAAACCTGGACTCCACACATCGGAAATCGCCAATTCGCAGTGAGAAGCGTGGTGAACAATGCTCATCTCCTTTCCTTTATGGGAAGATACCTGACTGTGCCCAGCCGTGGGACTTATATAGGCTGTTAATATAAGTTTCGTATCGATAAATCGATCCCAGTCCACTTTCGGTATTGGACTTCCATAGAGCTAACAGACTCACTGCAAATTATTTTAAACTGAATACTTTTTAATCGTCACAGGCAGACTATCGACTAATTAAACGTCCTTTTATTCGTAACAGATATTATGTGTTCCATATGTCTTCATTAGTACTGCACTCAATAAAACATCAATTCAATCTTTATTAAGTCCACTCAAATTAAAATTTTAAAAGTTTATCAATTAGTAGGTAACTTTGCCTCCATGAACAGTAAGTCTAAAGTAAAGTAAATTCACCTATAATGGATTGAGTTTTTTTAGCAATGATAAGGGCCATATCGGCATACGCACAAAAGCTTTTAAATTATAATTTGAGAATACTTAATAATATATTGATTGAATAGATATTTTATCGAGAGTAGAAGGTATTAATAAAAACATATGGAACAACAAAATGAATAGAACAATTGAATCATATAAGTGAATATTCCCATATTCCCCAAAACATGCTAACACCACTATCATGTACCAGCTCTAATGCGTACAAGAATTTATGTCTTTGAGACAGCTCGGCGAATTTCAGATATGTATGTTTTATGGGTAAAGGAACCGCATAAATATGTCAACTAAACGCTCAGTTACAAGATTTACCTTCTTCTAATACCAAACGGAAAACTTGAAATTGATCCCGTAAGCGATTGAAGATTTCTGTCAGTTTCAATACTTTTGAAAATAATGATAGAATGTTTATGAAGCTTTCTTTTTAGTGATAACATTTTTACGACCCTTTTTTTTTGCTGGGCATCATCTGGGCTAATTAATAATTCAGTAAATTTCACAATAATTCGATTGAACTTGCGTTTATCAGGAATCTGCAAAATCAAGCTATATAAAGTATAAAGTCAGTTCTCAAAGATTCTACGTAAAGAATTAGACCGATCGCATTCCGCGTAGCAAAGCGAGGTTGAAGCCATAAAAAGTAGATCCCTCCCAAGAGGCTAACGTTCCGACACTTCTCTATTCTCAAAAGCAAACTGTAAATGAGCAGAATCTTCTATATCGTAAAAGGATTTAGAATAGACCCCCGGTTTTTGCAAGGAATTTCAGTTCATTTTCAATCGACGTCAAAATGAAGGTGGTTTTCAATTCGTCTGTATTTTGTTTCATATTCGGTACCTCAGAACTTAGGACCGAATGAACAGATATTATTGATTGTTTTTTCATTTACGGCCAAAAGCTGTCATTTGATAGTTCAATAAAGTTTGGCTCAGGAGTTTTGTATAGCTACAAATTCGGTTGTATGTTTTTGTTGCTATAAAAATATTATATCAGCAATGAGAATAGTTAATTCATTAATTTGAGAAAGCGTTTGATAGTCCATGATTTATCGAAATATTTTTTTTGCTCTCAGAAATAGAGCAGCGCAAAAACTGCGCAGTCAGCATGAGTTTTAAAGACTGCAGTGACCGGAAGTAAGTTGAAAATGAATGAATAATGAATGCGAAGCGAGCTGGGTGAGCAACCCGTTGGAGCTCGTATGAATTTCCGATTCGCCGTCTGTCGGTCAAGGTGCTTAGTTTTCTTTTGCACTAAACAACATCTACGTTTCACTTTTTCAAACAATTTTTTTTTAGAATCGATTTCCGTAAGTTCTAATTTCGTCGTTAGCGTTTTATGTTCTTTGCCTCAGAATTTCGGGCTGAATGCACCAATTCTGTTGATTCCCAAAATATTTTATCACGTTAGATTAGTAGTTTTTATTTAACCTGGTTATAAGGTTTGGTTCTTATTAATAGCGCTACCAGTCTCAGATCTTGTAAATATGAAATTGACATTTTAATCACGGAGTACTGCAGGCTTATTAAAAATGGAATTATTTATTTAAATTAATGATTCTTATTTCCTTGAATTCCCTCATTTACTGGGTACAGTAAATAACATGGCACATCATATTCAGTATTGTCTCAAATTTGTTACGCATTGTAAATGTTTTCGGATTTAAACTGATTATAAAAGATTCGTAGAAAAATATGACTGTGGACTTTTATATTTTTCGTAAAACGTAAATTAAATCGTCTTTATACACAATAGTTCCTGAAATTTAAATGTGTCGAAATTTGATCTGAATATGAGGCAATTTGAATACTTGCAAATAACGAATTTAATATGAAATATATGTTAAATGAAACCTTAGGCATCGTCAACAATTTAGAATTCTCTCAAACTGTATACCTTGAACTGGGTTAGTTGATCCTTAAGGCTAAGTCAAGAAAATGAACTGGTTGTTGATATTGTTAATATGTTCTCTAGAACCGAGCACTGAGCAACAAGTTATAGGTTAACAATTGACTGTCTGTACATCAATCCTATTGGTATCATTGAAATGACTTAAATAATTTTACAACGTCATTATCAAAAGCATGTCAAAAAAGTATTTTTCAAAATAAAATTAAAAAATACTCAGACTAAAAATTTAACCCCACACATCTTTTAAAATAATGTTTTTTTGTTAAAATATCAAAAATATTCACAGATAATTCACAATACTGAACAAACTAGATTGCTATCGCTCAATCCGATCTGGAACTAAGATGTCAGAGACCAACAGACAAAGATTTCTGTTTAGTTTAGAAATTCAGCAATTTCAAGGTATTTATTTGCAGACGCGTCTAAATAACTACTAAGTATTCACTTCTAAGCAATGACAACAGCCATCAAGTAGATATTTGTAAATGTGTATAAGTGTGTCGAGTCTCAAAGAGAATTTCTCAAGGTACTTCGTATTTGTTTAGTGTATATCTAACTTTATAATTGGCAGCGATCACACACGATATGTAGGTAAGGGCCAAAGTAACTGTATTTTTTCTCATTCATAAAGTTAAACTTTGGACAAAAGCTTGACAAATTAACTTCGGTAGAGTTCGGTAATTAAATTAAAAGTTTTAATTTCTTCTTGTTATTTGTCATTTATGTATTGAATTCAATATTATTTGGGTATTTTGTTTAGCGTACTTTGAAGTCGGCTTCCACATTTAATAGATTGGGCTCAATACCGATGTGAATCCTCAACGTTCTTGTAAACCATCATCTCATAGCAAGGTTGGTGCCGTTGCTACAAATTCATGCTTTCCCAAAGAACGCACATTGGTAAAAGCGGCTTTACCTCTATAATTCAAGACGGATAAAAAAACTTCATGTAACTCATTACAAAGATTTTATGCGAATTAACATGTTATTACGGTCAAAAAGCATTTGAAATCGAACACTCCATTTTCAATATAGAACAGTCGAATTCTCTACATTAATGACCCATAATTCAATATTTGCCGAAATCATGCAAATTATATGGATCCAGTTGCAGGTCTTGACTTGGAAATTAACAAGCGGCTCCACTATGAAACTTTAAGTCCCTATTCGGGGGCGTTATTATTAAAATTAATCGTCTTATGTCGGGAAGCTTAGTTTGTGTACTCAGGCTTACAATATTTGGTTGTGACGGTCTGGTTTAATCCGGATAGAAAAGGATTTGCTCTTGGCACCACTTGGCTCGCGTTATATGTAAGTTATTATAGATTCAAGATAATTGGCATATTGATGATAAGTTTCGCGTAACTTACGCACACACCAATCACAGCCACCCTTTGAGAATTTATCTCGAAATTTATCACAATTGAGACATTTGGTTTAGGATGAACTGCTTAAAACTAAGATACTTACATATTTTATTTTAAACAGGAATTTGGAAAATGACCTGAAAATAAATCTATCAACAGTATTTCAGTTATAAGAGTGACAAATTCCAAAGCGAAGTGGAACCGCTAGCGGACGATGCAGGTCCATTGACCAACAGAAATCGATTTCCTACCTTCACGTCGATTGGGTGCCGACGCGGACGTTACTTGCTTTTGTACTTATGATTGCGTAGATGAAGCATACTTCAATATCAAATATCAATATATAGTTCAGGTATATGGCAAGAAATTTTCAGGTAGAATATATGGAAGATATTTATTTTTCTAGAATTTTTCCGTAAATATTCGAACTGAATTTTTAAGAGGGAAAAATCTGAAAGTATGGAATAGAACTCAATCAATCGGCCTTCAAAGAAAAGTAAACCAATATAGGAAAATTCTAAATTTTTCGAAATGGAGGATTCTTTATTTGCACGGTTCCTATCATTTCCTATAAAAATATGAGTCTAGCATCCTCAAACGTCCTGAAATATTTCAAAACTTTACGACTGTAACAAATATTGGTTTTAATTCCTTTGAGGAAAAATACTGAAAGCACCGCTCTCGACATTTTGCGCCATACTCGGTTTTAAAAAAAAACGACGCTTGCAGTATTTATGCTATTCCTCAGTCTACAAACGTTCAAATTGCCGGCACTTATAACTATCAAAGATAAATATTCTGGATCTCACAAATGACTTGTTCTATGAAAAGGCTGAATTCGTAAGATGTGACGTCACAACAGATGTACATTAACGAGTCGTAGATACTGAATGGCCAGCCACACTAGCAACCTAATATTTGGACATCACTATTCAATTATAACTAATTGAGGAACGTGTAAGTTCTACGTACACAAAGTATATTTTCATACAACATCATCCAAGATAATATTTATGACATACAAAATGTCCGCATGTGTTGCCTTTCATGTCTTGATTGATGATACATATTCTTTTCTGTCCCCAATACAAAAATACGGAATGCTTACAAAAATAACATTATTAGGATTCAATAGGAACTTTACTGAAGCTGGCCAATTTTTGCTCCACATAACGTTTCTCGGATTCTTGATACTTTTATGAAGATTTACATGAAGCTTAATTTGCAAAAAAATGTTTTGTTGTATTAATTATATTATTCATTTATCAAATATAAATACCTATACGACCTCCTGCACATCGTAACTCTTTTTAAGACTCGCCAACATAAAATTCTGCATTCATCGGTCTATTGTGTCGCCGTGAGCTGTTTGCACGTGTGAAGTATTGGCCAGTATGGCAAGTCTGCAAATTTGTTTTCGATCTTACTCTCTCAAGCTAGATAGAGTTTAAGGGAGAATTTCCCTCATAGACGGACTTATTTTTGAAGTGTAAGGATCCTAAAAAAACATAGATTAAAGTAGCTAATATAAATTAAAGTATCTCAATTGCTACTTGATTATCTTTTAACTTAGTAAGAAGTTCATAATCAAAATTATCGTTTGTATAACAGTGTTTAATTTAATACTTAGTACAGTTTTAGTTAAAATATCTTTCATAATAAACCTCATAACCAAAGTTAGCATACACGTAAACAGTATATAGTTAACAGTGAAAAGGTAATAATTAAACGAACGTGTTTCTTTTTATTCAATTTGTTTGTAATTTGAGCGGTGCTACAAACTAAAGCAACACAAAGTTTAAAGCAGGTTTGAGTGTAATTTGCAGGTATGTCACGTACACGCCGCCGTGCCAGCATTTCTGTCATCAGCAGACTTACCTATGGATTGTTCATGTATCGTAGCGCCAACTGAATCCTCAAACATCACATGAATTATTAATCGCGTCATCATTCGACACTAATTTTCAGGCATATCCAAAATTGTACATTGTGTAACATGGTGCAATATTAATATTACATTAACGTTGAACAAAAGCGCCTTTATTTATATGTAGCAACATTTTATTACAAATAATAATGTTAAACAAAGGAGCATCAGTGGATATAGGCTGAAGCTAAATCCAACAATAATTAAATGGAAACCAGATAGTTGAGAGAGCTTTGTCACCATGATTGCTTTTGTTTACATGTAGGTACCAAAGCATAAGAAATTTCTATATACTAGTAAAGATAACGAAGATGAACAAAAGTTGGAGAACGCTTGGCAAGCTTTTGTGTAATCGAAAATTGATGTTATCTCTGCTCAGTGATTCATAATTCTTGTCACCTAAAATGCGCGTTTACTACTACTCCTTGGAATTTTAGTTGAAGATTTATTTGCAACACAATAAAAATGCGAAGATGGTAGGACGAGTTATAAGTACAACTTCCTGGCCTTATAAAGGACTAATCGCAGTACAAAGTCGAGAATAAGGTTGGAATAAGAGGAACGCCTATGTCTAGCATTTGACAGCATGGAATAGCACCTTTTCGTAATTTGTTATCTTTGCGATTTCTAAAATCGATCTGTACGTAAACGACTTTGATTCCAGACTTATTCTAATTTACAGCGTTTATAACGGCAACCACCTGGCGCGGTATCTGTAATGTATCGCGTTACTCACACGCGTGCCTTTCACACCAGCCGTAATCGAATCGTACAATTTGCCGTCAAAGTGGGCGTGCCAACACGGCACCTCAAAATACAGGTCACGATTTTCTGCAGCGAAAACTTAGAGCATTCGTGTAGGAAAGTTTAGAAGATCATTTCAAAGACAACAATTAGTTACTGTTTTAATTATTTAAGTAGGGTATCTGGGTTATGGGTAGCTCCAGTTGACAAAGCGGAAAATTTCGTCCTTTTGTCTATAAAGCGTTAAATAATCCGTTTACGTTATATTTCGTGTTTCGACAAGTTTCGGCCCGTTGTGCTTTAGCTTAATTGAATATTGATATGTTTTTGTTGTTCGCGAAACGAAATCAGGTCATCATTGAGACAAGTGCCTTTGTGTTAAACGAACAATAATGGGCATGTCTGAGATGGTAGCTACGAACCTTTGTCCGACGATGTTTATTCTTGTAATGGATTTTTTGTCGTCTCAATATTCCCAACATTTCGTGGATGTTTAATTTCCATTATTTCTTTACTTAATTAAGATCTCACTCATAATCATGCCATCTAACTTAGCTTCTTACATTTAATATTTGATTTGTCATTGTTATAGTATTTCTGGTATTCGAAATTTGCGGCATAGAGCTGTGTCTGATGAGTCAGCTAGTTGCTAACCGGTCAATTGTGCAAACGTGTTGTTCGTTGTAACGGACTAAGATTACCATGAAACTCCGTCCAACATTGATAATAGCTGCATTTTCCTTAGAACGTAACCCAGAAAGACTGAACCATATTAGTCTGGGTCTATTCATAGCTGTGCGGCAATAATACACTTTCTTTCATCTGTTATTTTTGTATGCAGAGTCGGCATGTCGTCGCCATTGCAACTTCCCATTACATTTACTTGTAAATAATTGCAATGTTGAAATCTAGGACGCTAATAGTCTTGGTGTAGAAACTCGAGATACAGCTTAGCTTTGAGCTGTGTTGTTTGAGGCAACACGAGCGAAACGCCCTGAGTTCGATTTCTGTTCTTGCTTGGAGATAGACGTCAAATCATTTTCGTAAATATTTTGTTAGTAGGTTTCATCTTTATAAGAATAAATCAAGCAAAAAGAAAGCAATATTGAATGCGTTACATGAGTTGCTAATAACTTCACTCCGTGCTCATTAAAATTGTACAGATATTACAAAAGGTTAAGAAGTGTATGGTAACAAACAGTTTTTCATTTCTTTTTTAACAACTCGATATATCGAGTTGTTAAAAAAGAAATGAATAAGTTTTGTTAAAAAAGACAGAGTAGAGAGAGTAGGGATTAACTATTCGGACGCTTTCACGTCTAAACCACTGAACTGATTTTAATGAAATTTGGTACAGAGATAAAATTGACCTTAAGAAAGAACATAGGATAGTTTTTATCCCGGACTTTTGAAGAGTTTTCTTGGAAACGCGATATAACCGACCTCGACGCGGGCGAAAAGCTAGTGTCATATAATAATAGTATTTAAATCATTATTATCATTCGAGTCATCAACTCATTTGAAACAGTAAACAAAATCTAACAGTCGAGAAACATCTTTCATTTATGTAATTCAGGATAAGACAATAAAAAAGTACCTAAATAGATCGATTTTTTGTCTCTACATCTTTGAGAAATCGTAATTTTTCATGTGAACGTACACAAATTTTAATGTAAAAATAACCTACGAATTTTTGATAATTTGATTTTAAGCCCCACTGAAGCTTCTTTATTCAATTTAAAATTAAATTAATTGATATGGTTTTGGGCAAAAGTGAGCAATTCACACTCGCCTTTGCGCTGACAGCTATCAGAATACATTGCAGCTCAACAATACACGGGTTGGTTTTTATACCCAATAAGTCATTCCATTCCATTGTTCCCGCCTTTACGCTGTCCACCGATCCCAGTATACCATAGTTTGTTTGAAAAGCTCGCTCCGATTCAACCCCACCCCGCCCATTCCGCTTACTATGTGACCCTTACCTTATATCTCACTCATCACAAATGTGTTCTCCGAACATATTAATTTTGCTATTACATTTTGATTAGCGCTATTGTAAAGTACGTTCAAGTACTTTACAATAATTAGCACTATATTTAATGAACTGTGTGTAACGTTGTTTAATAGATGGTTTTGAAATTAATGATCGCGATAATTTGTAGTTTTGGAATTTATTAGGTACCGATTCCGTAGGCAAAAAGTAGTTCAAATATATTTACTGCAAAATCATTAGTCGTACTGTTTATCGATAACGTTTTACGAGTCTAGAAACTACGCATTTTATTTCTACACCCTCTTTAAAAGCACATTATTTGATATCACAAAACTTTTACGATACTGCTATATAGTTATTTTTTAGAAAATGACATTCAAAATTACCCATTAAAACCTTTATCAAGTCCAGTCTCTTTTTTACTGTGTTCCTTGTGCATAATAGTACCTTTCATCACTGTATGTACATATACATAGATGCAAGGCTAGGAAAGGTTTTTTTTTAGCAAATTGTACACCAGGCACACCGAATGCGGCCTCATAGACAACAAGCCGTGCGTGAGACTGTAGAACGTGTCTGCGTTACTCAAACGGTTTGTTAAAACCCTTACATTCGGGTAATACAGGCTTAAAATTACAACTCGGATGTGTAACACAACATCCACATTTACCTAAGCTCCTACAACCCGCCGACATAAATTATACAAAGTGATATGCCTGCCAAAAACACGCTGAACATTATAATGTAATTACATAAATACAAATGCTTCCGTTTCGCTAATTTTATAAGCAACTCGGAAAAATCGTACGAATCACCAGTCGAGATAAATTATAAAGATCGACGATGCATGTAATCGGATTCGTAAAGTACTCCACTTTGAATGAGAGCATTGCGAGTGACGAGTGTAGGTGTGTTTCATTTCCCATTCTGAGGGTTGTGCAAACATAGTTTCGTCTTTTGTGAGGTTTTATTTGTGCTACTAGGCCTCCAACATAAGCCTATGTATATAAACAGGCTGTAAATAACAACCGACCCGCTTTTACTTTCGCTTTTCACGCAGGTATTCATTGCAATCTGAGAAATGAAACCTTAATGTACTCTGAATTATGCATGGGTCCTTTGAATATCCTTCAAGACATTCTCTGTATAAAAGGGAAACATATTTACGATAGAGAATAATAGACTCTCCCGAGTCGCCTGAATAGAATACATTGTCATTCTTTTGGGCGACAGCATAAGAGAAAAATCTGTAGGTGTGTGATCGTCGCATGTTCCGGCGCGGTCTTTTATGTCGACTTATAAAATTCGTCACGAAGTTTAAAAGTCCTTTGCGCGATTTAACTCAGTGAAACTTTACAGTCTGGTTATTTCCCGTGGACAATTACCCGGTTTACAACTGTTAAACTTTCCTGAAATGAACATCGGCAGTGCGGCTGACTTCACCAAGGGTAACAATTTTTACGAATTCCCAAAGAATCCTGTAAGCCTTTTGTTTAAATGCGAAAAGTGTTCGAAGTAATGTCTCCAGTTCGTGTTCTTTTATTTTTATTTCGTGCCAAGGTTCCTTGTAAACAATTACAAGGAACTCGATAAACACGTTTGGAATGTTGAGATTGTATTTTGCTACATAAATACGTAAAAAGCGAACTGAGCTGCTTTTACAACGGCGGTACATTTGATTTTGCAGCGGGGACACCTGTTTATTGAAAGTGGGGTGTTACGAGAGTAGAAGAAACTGACGATCGCGACAACTCAAGTATTCGATTCATTGAGAATGTCAACTGAACAATTTCATTGTCGATTACGTTGACATAAGGCGAGCCGCATCGTTCAGACTTCAACGGACTTAAACTTAACGGACAAAAGGACAATAATCAAATCTAAAGATTCTAGAATTTATTTCAATTCGCGCGAAGATAAAAGTATTACTTTATATAGACAATACACTGTAAGACTAGTTTAATACTAGCAAAATAATGAATTGAATACTAAACCTACGTACTAAACCAATCTAACGCATTACTTCGAAACCTTGTAAAGTATGCCTTTGGATGCTTATTATTCGAGTAAGAATGCTAGTAAATATCAGTGTCGGCAGTAATGTTTTGTCTAGAGCGGGAGCTTAAGTTCTGCGCCTTTCGTGACTCGGGTCGTCCTTGACTGGACCGGTTCACCATCCTACAGCGGGGAGCACAGATATAACTACAAAGCCTAGACAATAAACAGTGAGCGAGATCAATCTGTCTACGAGACACCCACGCTACGACATTTCGGCAGTTTTTTTTATAAAATAGCAGAAGGAATATTGGTTGTCAGCCTTTTAAAGGTTCTCTAAGGCCAAATTGGCTATTAAGTAGTTTATATATGGAACTACTCGTTTGAATCTTATTTTGAATGCATATTTTTATGTACACAATACAGTTGCAAAGTTTATAAAAAAAATTAGATTTAATACATTTTAGTTACTCTAACTCACGCCAAAACACAATACATTGTTTCTGCTTGTGAATATCGACACCAAAACGGTTCCGATTCTCTTCTCAATTTGAGTGCCAGTTAAAAATATGCACGTCGTGTTATCTCACGGCATTTTGACCGTCTGACCTAGCAATCTCTTTGATGGTAAAATGAACATAAATGGCAACATGATTCACACCGTCGATAAGTTTGCAATTCTCCGGGCAAAGTGGAGGAAGAACATCATTTTGTACGAATATCAACAGAACTGGTTGTGAGACAAATAAGCTGATGAACTCGACTATTAAAACTGATAAGAAGAAAAAAGTTAATGCTTTATCTATTCCATATAATGAGATTGTTCGTAATTGATAATGGGATATACTCAACTACCAGAAGAATTCTTAAACAATCCGATTTAATAAAAAAAAATGCAAAATAATAAATAAATAAATCTATTGTTCAATATTGGATAATCAATTTCGTTGGCTCGAAATGGAAAACTAATGCATTAGACAAAGTCCATGAAAGTAGCACTAATATTGAGTTTTGCTATCATAAGGATCCTAATAAAAATGTAAGGAGTATAAACGTCTTGTACCTACTTTTACTTCATCTGCTTTCATGTACGAGTATCTCCACACTCTCTCATCGATCGGAGGGATACTACGTGATAAGTGAAAAGGGGATCGCTTCAATAACAATTTTAACCTGAGTTTGCTTTTAAGCCTTTAACGTCAGCTACATATTCTAGGGCTGGCTTTTATGCTAGTTTAGGTAGGGAAGGTATCTCTCAAATATCCAGTTCATAGATCAGAATATGACATGATTATACTATCAGCGATTTTTTTAATAACGCACCCGCTTTATGTTTTCCATAAGATGAAGAACAGTAAGACTGCAATTATGAGAGATTGATACAGATTTTGACATAATAATAACTTATAATCGATAACTGAAAAGATATCAAAATTAAACAAAAATGAGAGGTTTATTTTTACGTCGTATTCAAAATATAACGTTGAAATGAACCAAAAATCTAAGTATTTAATCCGGAAACATAATAAACTCTTCAATCCTGATATTAAATTACTTTCCACATAATAAAAGCTTAGAAAAATATTAATGTTACGAACAAACAAAAGATATTTGAAGTTCTCTGATATTTAAAACAGCGAAAGCCTGATTGTAATTAATCCCCAAAGTTAGAAACCACATTTTAGAAGATTTAAATTACGTTTAAAAAGTTCTTGAACAAATGTTGTCCGACTTAAATTTGTTTATTTGAGCTAATTACTTTATTAGCTTATAAAATCCTTTGTTTTACAAAACTTACGTAATAGGGGTAAGAGATCCGTACCTTCGAAATTGTTTAAGTTTTCAGAAAAAAAGGTTATCGGTTAGCAATAGGGCTCCGTTTTTACCCTTCGGATACAGAAGCTTACCAATAAAATTATTATATCATCCGTGTTGCCTCGTCTGTTAAACTTCAAAATAAACTGTTGTTTACTAACAACAGCCAACCCTGAAAATTTTAACAACGACATTAATCTCATAATTTTACGAAAACGAAAGTACTTAAGTCACAATTCGATTCGAACGTTAATGAATTTTAAATGTCACTCATATACATAAAAAGCAGGTTTTTAATAAATTACTTTTCACTATCAACACATAACCTAAAATCTATCAAAAGCAGGAAAATTAATCATGATTTAAACGAATATGTTTTTCGCCAGATAAAACACACCCAGATTACAACATAATTTTTTATAGCCTACATTGAAATCAAAATCAATATTTCATAATAAAAATCCACAATGAAACGAATCCGTACATGTGTTGTGATCAAATGAAGCTTGGAGATATTAAAAGTATGAAATCGGTATTGAAGTGTACAAAAGTCCTTTGTTAAAATCTAATCATTTCCGCAGCCACAGTGCAGCCTTAAAGTTCCAGGGAAGCTTCGCATTTACTTCGGATTGAAACTTTTATGCTTTTGTCATTGTCCATGCCGGTTTTGATCTGTAAAGCCACAATTTTAATCAACGATTCTTCGAACATTTCAGCTTTACGTTGACTTTAAATGCATTTATGTATTATTGTTATGTATTTCATTTGTAATACATTTTCAAGTAGTAAATTTTGGACAATCGTCAGGCCGACATTTTTTTTTCCTTGATATCTCTCTTAGCTTCCACGCTTGAGGGTTTCGTAAATAAATTCTTGAGCGTCTCATTAAAATAAAGCTACTCAAGGATAATTAGCTTGATAGTAATCCATTACAAACATAGACCAAGGAGCCTTGACTATAAACAAAAGAAGATTTAAAATAAAAATACCGCGCTCATTTGTCCCTTCGAGATTGTAAATTAAAATCCACAGTTAGAATGGAAAAATAAACATTCCTCATTTCAAATTAGCTGCAAAGATACGAATGAAGTTGCCAGTTAATTAGCTAATTACCATAGTCTTGAATTTAATCCTTTGACGTTTAAAACTATTCTTCATCTTTAACCGCGTTGAATAACACAAACGGCTTTACAGAGCAACCCATTACTGTAATGCAGTGCTTTGCAGTTCTGACATTTAGAAACCACTTTAAAAAAACACTTAAGTTTATTTTATTGCAGAAAATGCAAAGAGAAATTCGTTTAAGACGAAATTCGGTTAGCAGAAATAGAATCTACGGTTCGATTTGGATTTCTCGTATAGTGCATAATTTTCTAATTAATTAATTTAGCATCCCGGACGACAGGATTGCAGAGAGTATCAACTACCAACGGACTTTGACACAAATAGAATTACGAGTAAAAGAACGCGTTATTCCGTTGCATCTTTTTGTCTCGTGTAGCTAAGCTTAAGCGATCCAATTACATTATAGAATTTTGCAACACGTGCACGTTCTTTTAGCTATAAATTATGACAAAAATTAAATTATTAAATGTTGCAACGGTCTACTCACGCGTATTTATCAGTATTGCCCGACTAGTTTCGGACCCTACCGGAGTCCATGAGCTGGCGCGGGGTCGCTTGTCCTACTTTTTTCATTTATTAATGAATCAATCAGTTGCTATCAAAATTTAAATTGTTCTTAAAATATTAGGTAACGTATGCAGGGACTTATCGGTGCTTCCTCATAAAGATGATATATTGGAAGTGGGCAATCAGAGTAGTAGAGTGCCTCTCGATTCCGTTCAATAAAGTCTTTATAAAATGTTTCATAAAGACGTTATTAAAATAATAAATGTTTGTCTTAAATAGGATTTTTTATTCACCAAGACTAGAGGTTTCTCATACAGTTTTTGATTTGGCCAGCTTTATTTTTGTATTTATTTGCCTGTGGTCTAACTTCATCCGTTTCACCCGCATGTGTGATGCACAACTAGCAAGCGATAAGCCTCGACAATAGACCGAATAGTCTGCAGTCCACACTGTATTGTACTGTATATCTTAGTCGTATTCAATGAATATTGTGCACTCAGTGAAAATATGTACTGATATAATATTATATCCAACAGATTGGTTTTACCTTGGTAAACAATCGACTGACATATGATTATATAGAGAGGTTGTTCGGCATACTAAATTATTGGTTGCTGCGAACTAATTTCCTCTTATTAATATTTTATGTCACTCGTATTGAATTCATAAATATCATTAAAGTAACCTACTTTGTAAGCATTAGTACCTATCTTTTTATATGCACTCACATATTCTTTAGCACGTATGCTGTAAAATAGTCACAATTATGAACAAAACCTTCATTTGCACCGTCATCGCCTGGGTCTTCCATGCTTGTATTGGGTTTAGGGTGACTAAACAGTGGTCAATATTGCTCAAATTATACTTTATTTTTTCTATTACTGGTTTGTAATATTATTATTAAATAATCAAATTCGTTGTTCAGATTACATTATTCACAAGCGAAAGCAACTGTCGCGCTTTATACCCATTTAGAACTTGCGAATTGTGACAAACGAGAGCGTACTACGAGCGTAATATAGATTTGCAATAACTTATGATATATGAAGCGGTAATGACAACTTAATAGAGATTTACACAATATAACCAACTACAAAGGAAAATTTCTGAACCAAGCTTGATGTTGATTTTTAGATTTGAAGAAATTAGGTATTGCTATTTTTCGTCAAATAAAAAATGACAACAAAATCGGTGTACCCAGTGCTGAGGTATTAAGAACTCCTTCTTTTTCAATTTGATTGAAACTCATCCAGAAGCAGCTTCTTGGAATTGGCGAGTCACGTTACACTTCAATACATTTGACATGTGATGACCATTGGCTATTCAAAAAATAACAATGGTCTAGAACGCTGAGTTTAGAAAAAAAGTTAATAAGATTATCAATAGTAACACAAAGTAAGTGTTTGACTTCACAAGATGCATAAAAAGGTTAACGCCGGTGTCTGTCACTTAGAAGTCGTAAACGAGCATTACTTACAGCTTGACACTGTCTTGGTAATAAACCTCACACCAACAAATCTACTAAGACCAAATAACATCAGCGATTTCCCTTCATCGCTTATAAGGTCACTTGTGACGGTATGATTCAGTCAGTAGGCCGTAGGCTCAGTCTTGGCGGTTTGTGACGTAGCAACTCAATTACCCGCGGTAACTTTACTAACCGACCGGCAAATAGGTTTACGTTAAACTTTACACAAGCCTTTAATCGAAGATTAAAGTACTTAATATGCTTTAAGATGTGCTGTCGGGAATGTAAAATGGAGGGTTTAATTTGCAGTATAATGATTAGTGTTTCATTTTTGATAGCTTTTGATAATCAAGGCTTTTAACTGTTAACTGTTTTGATTTGATTGAACGATTATAACAGCTCTCTATTTGGTTTTATGATGATTAATAATTTAGTTGATGTAGGTTTAGGGCTTGCTAGCATGTAAGTCAATCTACCGTTGACTTGAAGAGAGTAAACCTAATTGTTTGCTTGACTGGTTTTGCTTACACCAGAAAAGCGTAGCTTCTGATGGTGAAAATTTCTTATCCGAATGTAAAAAGTTCATAATCTATATACATAAACGTAAATGAGTAGATGTAACTGTCAAACTGAAGGAAATACCTACCCGAATAAAACGCTACAAAAACTTTGTCGTGATACCATTTCATTCTATTCGACATGCAGATTTTGTTCGAGCGAGTATTCACTTCCATCGTGTCTATTTGGCTTTATATTTCCTCGTGTTAGGTACATTTTACTCTTCCTTATAAGAAGTACGTGAGGCCACCGAGCCGAGAACAAACCTCCCCGAAGCTATCTATATAAAACGTGTACTACGTGGGTAACAGTAGGTGTTAGCACTTTGTAACAGATACATATCGCTATGTAAACAAATGAAGACTAGTATTTCTCTTAGTGAGTTTGTATAGCTACATTATTGCTGTAGCGAATGCTTTTGTGCCTGCTAACTATGAGTGTTGATTACGAGTCGTGTGTAGAAACTATTATGAGTCGTGAATTGTTGATGTTTATTCTACATTTTATTACGAGAAATTAGAAGGAATGACTACAACTATTCATAAATAAAAAGCAGATAGAGTGCCTTAAATAGTCGTTACATTCGATGTTACATTACAAACGGCTTCCTTTCAGCGGAAATAGAGTGGAATTGCTCATGGTATTCGACGTTAACAGTAAAAGCAAAAATCTGTTTTCTCTCTGCGTGTTTTTACTTCACGCATCGTATATTTTAATACACAGGGTTCCTATGTTTGAGTAGAAAGAATTTATGATTAGCAACCTAACTGCCGTTAACAGACTTTAAAACATTTCGCTTATTACATTTTAATTGACTCTTAACAATCTCTTACATAATTTAAACATTAAAACGTGTTTGATCACTCATTTTCCTCATTAAGTAAGTCAAAGAGCCTAATCTTATTTGGTGGCAATTACACGCAAAGGTTTTTGCTACTACAAATTATGCAGGCGCTCGTAAAAAAACGTCTAAGCTTAACCGAAAAATAATTGTTTTCGTTTATCTTGTTCGCAAGGAAGCGAATTAGCAGGCTGAAAAGACAAATTGTCACCTCCAGAATTATGTAGATGAAAAGTAGACGAGAAAGCCCGACGTTAGATGTTAACGTAATAAATTATGCAGCTTTTTTCGGAGTTAACTTTGACGCTGAAGGAATTATGTCATCGAATTCTTTTTTGATATTATATGTTACATTGCTTTCTCAGATTAAATGGTAGGATAATTTTTTTAATTAAATTATTTTGAAGAAGAAGAATTATTTGAATAGATGACGAATGGATTAGCATGTCTGCATGCTGACATTAGATTTTGTTATTATTACCTACACTGATTCTGTCAACATTATTTTGTCCTTATACTTGTGTATTTAGGTTTACGTCAATCTCAGCAAATGTATTATTATAAATATTTCTTCATTATTTGCCCAAATCGGCAGGTTGACCCAATCGGCATATTCCCTTGGGACGAGACGTAGGTGTTACTTCCCTTTATTGTTTCAAGCTTTGTCGGAACAAAGGAGTTTGTCAAACATAATAAGGTTTCATTTGTCTTGATTTTATTGCAATTACGACGGCCTCACACGTTTTTACGTGACTGCCAGTTTATTGGATTTGGCAGCAGCAGCTACACACTCCTTTGCCTTGTGTTGATGTTGTTTACTTTAACTAATTTCTAGATTGTACTGGGAAATATATTTGAAATAATTATGAGCTCAATTATGACTGAAACTCGTGATATTTTTGCATACAGATTAACTTCTTTTTTTAGATAAGTTATGTTAAAGACTAATGATTCTCTAAAGCTAGGTTTTTGAATTGCAGGCGGTGTACGGGATTTAAATTACCTTTTTTAGATTGGATAAGCTGTATTAAGATTTATTAGGGAAATGAGAATTGCTTAGAATGTGCCGAATCAGGAAAAGATAACTTAGCTACTGATTTTTGCGTTCTATAAATGCACACATATAAAATGCAACATTTAGCTAATAAAGGAAATAAAGATTAAAATATTTTAAATGTAGATGGAATAAAATAATAGGTATCTGAAGCCACACCTAATTCTTTAGACATTTATTACTGAGGGTAAGACAAGAACAGTTATGCAAAGCTGACTGCAGACTTTTATTGGTCAGACAGGCACTTAAAATAAGTCGGGGAAAAAAGGTTAAAAATATTTTCCTTTAAAAACTTGCAGCTTAACTTCTACAATACAACTTATTATTCATAGCTTAGACCAAGCATCTTAATCTATACAAAGATAATCTTCAGCAAAGCTTCAGATATAACCAAAAAACTACTGTCATTCATCTCAAATCTTCGAAGCTAGCTTCGTCAGTTGTTGGCAAAAGTTTTGCATTGCGAGTCGGAACGTAGAAAACAATTAATTAATGCTGACCTTGGCTAGTTAGGGATGCACTTTATGAATAAAATTACATCAGTAGATAATAAATGGTATATCTCCCGCAATTGGAAGTATCAAACTTCTTCTGTTTTATGACAAGCGATTAAAGCATTGAATAACTACTAACTGTACACTATACTGTTACCCTAAATAATGTGCTTATACTGGACATAAATATATCTGCACTACTGAAAAAAAAAACAATTTTACCGGTTGGCAATTGATTTGCTGTTCTTGCAAACATAAATTATAATGTAAAATATAAACTGCAAATATCGATTTCTTGCTGGTTCTTCTCTATTGGAAAGACACTTTAGAACCGTGCACCTAGAGTCACTATTGTAACGTTTAAAAGTGCCTGGAAAACGCCTATTTGATATAAAATCTTCTTTTGATTTTGATTTTGATCACAAAAATCCGAAATCAACACCCTTGACAATTCAAAAGCTGATTAACTATTTTAATCTTAATCAGTCCCACAAAAGCAGTAACATGCTTTCATTTTAAGTTAAACGTAAAATAATAAGAAGTGAACCTGAACGAAATTCTACTGAAAAATATTACGTCCTGAAGGTTTTAAAAACTTTTTTGCTGTTCCGCTAATCCTTAACGACATAATGGAAATGACTGGCCGAAATGCACGTGTATGACAACAGAAGGATTTTCTAGGATTTTTTTAGCTTTCAGCTTAAATCCTCTCGAGTGCATAACACGTGTCGGGTTAGACAATGTGATTTTACCGGGGTACCTGTGTTGTCGGATGTGGAAGAATATGTTTTATTTTTACGCAAAATCTGGCTAGTTTCTGTTCTAATATACTTTGTAATGTGTTTTTTAATTTAAGGCTCCAGCTCTAAGTGACATTTACGAAGACACCCAGACTCAGGACAAGCATTTGTGAATCACACAAAGTAACGCTTGTCCTACGCGGTAATAGAACAGGCCACACGTCGCTTACTGTAGGTTTGGCGTAGCCTCAACCACTCGGACAACCGTGCGGTCAATCTTCCTCTGCTTGATAAAATTTAGAATTTAAAAACTTTTCAGTATCTACAAATCAAAGTTACCTACACTATTGTGTCCTGCCTTTTACATTCATCATTTCCAATAAAGTCGTATAGTCTAGCGGACGAGAAATAGGTCTTCCTTATTCGACCTTAACTGGGATTAAATCGCGACAATCCTCACCCTACGTAGCACAAAAGTATAAACCGCACCCTTTCCATTTTTATTGCAAATTACATATTCAATTTGAGATATGAAAAAGGGATGGTAAATTTTCTGTATTAAATGTACCAACCTTCTTTAAATTTATTAGATTTATCTAAATAATGGGGTTCTTGACATTGGTTTTAATACTTTTAATCTTTTATTCGCGTTACACGCTATAGCAGTACGTGAGTCGAAGTCGGTATCAGATAAAAGATATAAGTGATCTTTAAACGAAACATTCGCCAGGTGCTGGTTTACTTTCAGGGAATTTAATACGAAAGCCTGAAGGTATTTGTGTGAAGACGCTGATCCTATTAACAAGAGGGTAATGCCGTCACTATCTTAATCGCTAACAATTGTTCAGGGGCTTTGTGGATTTGTGTTCGGAACTTAGTCACTTTCATTAACGATAGAAAAGTCGAGAGCAATGTGTATTTTAATTATAAGTAAGATAAATGTTTATGGATGAAACATAGTTGGAAACTGATTGCGTTGTCAGTCAAAACGGATTTAGTGGAATGATGGCGTCAAACACAAGGGTCGACGATACCAGAATTAATTTTAGCTGCTAACCTTTTAATTATTACAATGTGTACCTGGTACTTAGCTGAATCCGGTTAGACTGGAAGCCGACTCCAACACAGTTGGGAAAAGGCCGATGATGATTAATTCTGACAGTCCCTGAACAATATTGACGGATAACTGCACCTACATTTCATTAAGCTAATTCCAAATAGAATTAATATTTCATAGAATTCCAAAATACCACTACAAAATTTAATTTGTGTCTTACTTGTTGCAGTACATCGGGACTATGGATGTGCCGCGTCCGACTAGCCGCGTTGAGATCGTCGCTGCCATGCGTCGCGTTCGTGTAAGTATAGCCTTATTCAGACGATGTATGATGGTTTCAATTAGGGTTTTCCATAAAAAAACTATTTTCAATCAGGTCAAATTCTTACAAAATCTGTTGATTGTATATTACGTGTTGCGTGTGAATTCTTCCACATTCCTCCTTTCTTAAAAATCTTAAAATGAAAGGGTCATTTAAAATTGTTTTTATTTTTTAATAGCCAAACAAACAAAACAATTTTTTCAATATAGTAAAGATTTGACGTTGACAAACGGATGATTTTTATTTTAATGTTCTCACACAAAATTTCTTCTTAAAACCTTGATACACCGCCATTCTTACGGGACAATGCTTGACGTATTCGAAATTCGTCCTAAAGAAGTTATCAGAGTCAACTCAATTTAATTTTTTCAAACTATTAATTTTTTTTGAAACCTTTAAGTTAGCTTAAACTTTAGTTTTTAAGACTAAAAGTCTATACATTAACAAAGCGCTTGAAGGCTTAAACGAATCCAGTCTAATCTAATTTAACCTTCTTTGTTCTATACCTAAACAAACTTGCTATAAAATGAATGATAAAACACTATTACGAAAGTCAACACAGCATAATTAATTGGTAAACTAACGATCTCATCTCCAAAAATGTGAGTCAATACTAATTTACCGTGTGTTTATTCGGGTGAACATTAGGAGCCCGCAGAGTGCGTATCTGAGGCTTGGTTGAAACAAAAGATTACGCTTGTCTAATTTACAAACATCTAATTGCCCTCACTGGTGTACTTAACAAAGCAAAACAAGATGCCAGTACCCACCATTCGGCCATAAAATTGATTTAGTTAAGCTTTGTTGGTAATTTCACATTGTTTAGAACAAGAATATAAAGCCTTTATGAAAACTGGTCCATACCGAACAGAAAATACATTTATATTCGTTTGTGAATGTTCGATATTGCGATATGTTCACCATTAGGTAAATCCATACAAGATACGCTTGTGCTATGAGCTTTTAGAGCTTTTAAAAGCACACTGCATAATTGTCTCACTCGTTAATAGCGGCAGCTGTTCTCAAATAATTCATAGTAGTACATTCGTATATATTTCTGTCGATGTATAACAATTTTCCAAGATCGCTGTCCTAGCCTTTTCCCTAACACCACCTGACGTATCCCAGCAAAGAGCGGCCGCCTATCTGATCTCAAGCCGGGAGACCCACAATTTAACGTGTCTTCCGAAACACAGATTTCTTGTCATAACATAGACGGACAACCATCTACGGATGGACCGCGTCAAGCTTAGCTTGACCTGTGATTAATCATGTTATGCAGTTACAGCTTAGCCACGAGCTCCTTTTCAACATCTTCTAATATATAAAATTCCCGTGTCACGATGTTAGTTACCGTACTTCTCCGAAACGGCTTAACCAATTTTTACCTTAGGTATACCTATGCGTATTCAGTAGGTCTGAGAATCGACCAACATGTATTTTTCATACCCCTAAGTGAACTAATTTTTTGTTTTTATTTTTTTATAATGTGGCATTAAAAATATATACAAATAGAAAAAAATATTCGGCAAAACAACGTTTGCTGGGTCAGCTAGTATTGTGTAAAATGTAATTACTTCATGTTCTCACTTATCGACATCTCAATCCGTTCAGGCTTAACAGACGTTTCTCAGATTAACAATTAATTAGGCCACAAAGACGTTCGACCATCCTAACAGCACCACAAGATGAGACAACATCTAACGCCCATTAGGTAATTAAATTCAAGTAATAGTCACCTAATGTATTTTCCTCACAATAAACGTCTGGTAAATACAACTTATGCTTTTGAAGTCATTTACACAAACTTAGCCATTTATATAGGTATACATTCATGAGCATAATGTACGCTACTACAAAATATTAAAATGACCGTGTTTGTTGTAATAAGTCACAGGCCTACCAACAACGACAAAGGTTTTTATCGTCTTTAAAGTTCTATTACCACGAAACAATATTTTGTTGCTGTTTTGACAATTTATTTCGTTTCGCTGAAGAATCAACAGATACGTCGTTTTGCCATATCAAAATCAGGATACGACAAATAAAAATATTTAAAATTATATTGAATTAACACTAGAGCTGAACGTTATCCCAATATCAAATTAACGGGTGTTTTTTCTCGACTGAAAGTTCTTAAAAATAACAATTTCAATAATACTGAAAAATAACTTAAGATTTGAAAATAAATCGCAATTGTATTTGCCGTCCGTATAGTTGTACAGACATTTAGATGAACATCCTTTGCCTCAGTTAAATTAGATCATACTTTGTAAGTGAAGGGCATTTATTTCAACAATCATTTTAAACATCTAACAAAAGATTTTCAAGAAATCCTATCAAACAAAAGCTTGAATTTTGTAAAAATAAACTTTTTTTTCGAAAAATACGCTGCTCTTTTCCTTACAGTGCTGTGCTTTGACGTATCTACAACTGCAATAATGATACTTAACTTAGTAACCTTAAATCTCAATTTCGTTTATTTGTTACAAATATTAATAAGCTCAAATCCGAACCCAACCATATAGTTACAAAACACGAAAAGACTCAATAAAATCTGCTAGCAAATGTCCAAGATTATTGCGTACAACCAAAAAATCTCTTAAGCTTTATTAAATTAGTAGGCACAAAAACAAACAGGCACTTTAATACAGGTTTCAGTTGAACTCTCTAACAAAATTATTATGAATTTTATCCGCTGTTTATTGCGAAGGTTATTTATACGGTTAAGGTGTTCTAAGGGGCTAACGTGGGGTGGCTCGCCCCTGTATAAACGGACAAGACCCAAACAAACGAATTATAGACCAGTCCGAGCGAAACAGAATAAATCCTTTTAATCTCCTCCGGCGATTCACGAAAATCTCTTAGATCTATTTATTGTTTTGTTCTAAACGTAATATTGGTCAGTTCGGCTAAGGTGAAATGAAAGTAACCCAAATCTTAATGCCCATTCGAATTTAATGTCCTTTCACATTAAGTTAGGTTTTCAAGCAATTAATCAATGGTGTTATAAATTACATGGTCATTCGATTATTGGTAAGTGTCCACAACAAGGTTAGAATTTTAGGAAAAATAAACCAATAATTTTCAATCAACACTCCAACACACCAATTCGTATAGCTATGCAATATGCAAAACTGCATCCTTGAAATCTAAGACGTAAGAACAAGAGCTATCAAACCAACGTCATCACTAATCAAACCGATCTTAATCGGAACCCTCCAATAATTGGCGGATTAAGATTCAGGAGGCCATATTAATCTGGTCGGTACATTTATCGTACATTTCTGTTCATTGCCAATCGTAGATTCCCGTTCTGTCTAATAGCACTGGTTGGCATTCTGTGCGTGTAGTGAAAGGTCCATTGTACATACATAGCCAGCATTTTCTACCCTTCGCACAATTTGTCACCCCATGTTTCCACAATTGGTTTCTCGTTTCGACCTACTTAAGTCCAATTTTTCTCCCTTAGTTAGGAATGTAATAATAAAATGTTGTTTTCAATATTACTCGCTCATTTCAAAACAAGTACAGTACTCGGAACAATTTTTAAGTTTAATATTGCTCCTAACTTTGTCTGTTTGCAATATATTGTCGAGTTGTTCTTATTCTTGTTTATTGTTCCTTCTTTGTATTATTAGATTACAAATGGTCTTATTAAAATACACTGGAAAAGAAGCTTCTGTGAAAAACAAAATGCGAAGATCGAGGTCAAGTATGTAGTAAAACAAATTTCATAAAATTGTGTGATGTTATTGTTTCTGATTTTAATTTCAAAATTGTATTTTTGTATCTAGCCTCGCCTTAAGTGAAACGGCGTGCATATTTTTAATTAAAAAGAAAACAACATCCATTTTCAATTGAAAAGACTTTAAAGGACAAAAATACGAGCCAATAACTTGCAAATGTCCCAGACGAGAGAAATGGTAGCGAAGTGAAGTAGTCAGCAGACTCTAAGATCCTCTTAACCAGTTTTTGCAATTCCGCTTCCGTGGTCGTAACAAAACGACAAAAACTTTTGATTGAGAAAATAAACTGTTACAAATGGGCAAAGACAAATCAGGATAAATGACGTAAGTTAAATTTAAGCTTCGTACCATTTGTACGGCCTGAATATGTATAAAGTCGGCTTAAACAATTTGTATTAAAATAAAAGAGGGGCTCGCACATGGATCAGTTTCATCGAATGTCAAAAGCCGATTTACTACAAAATAATTTGGAAATGGAAAACAAAAACGAGATGGAAAAATTTCTACTGCTTAGTCTTTTTTCCGATTCGCGCCATGTTGGTGTCGGTTTTCAGCGTAACCGGTTTCAGCTAAATGCCATATATTTTACGTAAAGCCAGTCCTATCTGACCTCCGTCACTGATTCGACTGGTAATATTGTAAGACCACTTTTTAAATTCGTAATTTAACGACTTAACAACTGTCAAAACTGGAGCAAACTGCATGGAAAGATATTTAAAAAGTTTCCATATAATCCTTTCATTCTCTGACCATCCTCTTTAGTTGCTTCGCCTGTAGCATTATCAAATTGTACAGTCAACAATTAACCAGTATCCGAAACAAAAAAACTTTAAATTGTTTTTTTGTAAGTGTCAGTTACTAAATGCAAGGTTCAATTAAAATGGAGCATTGATATGCGTTTGACGGCTGTCGATATTTGCTTTGATATTCAAAAACATTTCACTATAAAAATTTTGGAAGATTGGACGAAAAATGTTGGCAACGTTGGTGTACATTATCACTATGAGCGAATCTTGCGTCGAATGGGAGTGATCATGTTACATTGAAATGAAAATAAAACTGGTCAAGTGCGAGTCGGACTCGGGAGGGTTTCATACAGATCGGTTGGGTGCAACAAATATATGACCATAACAACTGTTTTTATTGCATGCTGTTATGACGACAGCATTTAAACATTTGAAATGTCAAATGCCCGACTGTCACGGTTTACGAGGTACAGATTGGCATTAGACGGACGAACTGACAGCGATACCACAGTATTATAGATCCGTTTTTGCCCTTTGAGTAAGGCACCCTAAATATGTAAGGTCGCGACTTTAACTGTGAAAATAAATGAACATGTTTATAAACCGCTGAAAAATTGCTTACGATGACATTGATACATATGACTTGTGCACAGGTGTACGTTATAACGTTGGAACATTAAAGTGATGATAAACGCTATTTATAGTCTCCATATTTAAGGGTATTTGAAAGAAAATCTTCTACAATGAAGTACCTCCTTACTTGATATGAAATTATTATTCAACCAATATAAATACAAAACGGTAAACACATAAAAAAATATGAAACGAAATCCCATCGAAAGAATAAAATGCAAGTGTTCATAAATCAAATGAAACACGCTGTTTATTTGCCGAAAACAACTGAATGTGTCGATATTGAATCAACGATCTATAAAACAATAATAACACATCGATAAATTTTACGAACTTAAAAACAATTACTGTAATATTTCAAAATCATCAATCATCAGTTTTAGTAATCATAAATAGTGAAGTGGACCTATTCTTAAACTTCGGCTCGGCTTCAGTGGGAGAAACTCAACAACAACTACTAACGATTCACAATTAACTCTAGATATTTTCAAGAGTTTAGCATATTGAAATACTTAAAGGTTAAAAATAGATAGAAAACAGTCCACTGATCGACTTTCCATCGATCAACTAATTATGAGATGGGAATACGCGGCAGTGTTTTCTCTCCATGACGTCAGACGTTTCAGTCATAAAAAGAATTCTAAATCAATTCATAAAAAAGTTTACTAGTTTTTAACACTTTAAATATTTCTATCCAATTTCTTACTAAGTAGATACACATGACTTGATCTTTATCAAGCACTGCATCTGATTACAAATAAACTACTTTTTTTTACATTTCTGTACATACTCAGAATGATTTCATTGTCTTTTGTTCTTTTAATTCATTCCTAAATTATAATTGTTGATTCTTGATATTCCGGGCATATTATTTCAAAACGATGGGGTGTTCTTATTACACGAAATTCTTGTACGTACCGCGAGCAGGTGCACGTATGAGCAGTGAATAATTATAATTGTTGCAATTTCCGTCCCGTTTTACAGCTTCTTAGAACTTGCGAAGTTGGTTCCATTTACAAGGGAAAGAGTGACGTAATGTCTTTTTAGAAATTTCCAGTTGATGTTAGACCGTAAGCACCATAAATAACGCTTAACTCCATAATTATTCTGCGTCAGGAATTTGTCTATATCTTCAAGCAAATTCCTTACCGGGAACAATGCTTGGCGAAGGAATTCTGCGCGTTATCTGCAAGTAATTAAACAAAGCACGTTATGACTTATGACCAAGTCGGAGAAGCGACTTATCATCTAGACAACTACTTATTGTTTGCTTCTTCTACATACTATTCAACATAAACGTTTATAAAAAAAAAAGTATTACGAGCTGTGAGTCTTTTAAAAAAGAACAAATAAATACAATTAAAAATGTGTTTTAGTACTCATTGGGATAAATAATCGACATAGATGATCGTTTTATGTTACAGTACGAGTTTAAGGCGCGAGGTGTGAAGAAACGCAAGGTGACTGTAGACGTGTCGACTGATGGAGTCCGAGTCACTACCAGGACCAAAATAACAAGTCGAAAGACCAAGGTGAGTCTCAATAACACAGCTAAAGTACACGCACTAACCCACTAAACCATAAATAGGATTACAATAATACTACCAAATAGTTTCAAAGTAGATGGCTTAAATAAACTTAATAGTTGGTAGTTCTGTAGAATGCCATGGCCAGTAAATGAGAAATATTTGTCTTGCGCATTCCCAGGTCCCTTAGCGGACCATGGAATGTTTTACCCAACTAGTTCTGTTTGCGGCGAGGGTCACCCTAAATTCGAACGGACAAAGACAACTAAAGGCCCTGGATTACAACAAATACATTGAACGGAGCAACTGATTACAAACTCAAATATATATCGAATTCATTTGGGGAATGGAAAGAATTAAAAGGTTTCAAAAACAATATTCGAAACCTTAATGCAGTGGTCTTTTTATTCATGAAATTCTTGTAATTTACATCGACTCGCTTGAAAGAGGTCTCGAGTTAAATAGAAAACTTCGACGTGGTCCGATTTATATTCAAGACAAAATCATTCGTATTGCTGGTTTAATATTAGAAAAAAAAACGCTCACGTATAAAAGTTAAGCGTTGAGATTGCTTGTTCTTGATGTAATCAATTACTCTGTGTACACTGTGTTTTAGTATTTCCTCTCAGTTTATTTCGAAAGAAATAAACGGCTGTACTTTAATAGGTAGATACGGTTTTAGGGCGTTTAGACAAGTTACATTTCTTCGACGCTCATTGAATTCTGATTCCTTCAATGCACTGAACTGCCAAGTCAAAGTCACGTCCCTTGTCAAAGAAGAATGACATTCCCGTAATTTGAAGTTTCTATTAAAGCCCAAACCCTTTCAAGCGAAGTTTTAAAAAAACGTAATAAACTTTAATCTTTATTCAAATAAATTATCGGGATTTTACCTATTCGACAACTTATTTTCAATAATCAGTATAAGTTCTATTTAATTAAGAAATTGGGTGGATTCAAAGAAATGATTTTATCATCATTAATTAAGCTACTCCATTATCTTGCTCTAAAACTTTTGTTGTTAGTTCTAATTGATTTTGCTCAGTAGCCCTTTGTAGAAGTTTAGTTCTTGTTGAGCCACACCCAATCATTCGTTTTAAAATTTAAAAGCTATTGATTCAATCGATTAATTGCTAATGTTCTACAGTTATTCATTTTGGGACTGAAGGTAAGGATCATTAAAGTATTTACCATTTTCTATCTATTAAATTATTCTGTACAATAAGTAAATGGAGTGGGATAAAATGGCGCGGATTTCGTTTCGGAGATCGTTTATCATCTCGGCGTTTAATAGACAGTTGTCAAGCCACTGTCTTCGAGGACCCATACCCAAGGAGGTTGCTTTTGTTACATCATTTCATTGTTATCCCAAAAGAATTTAAGCCTTGAACCTTTCATACTGTGAGTTATTTTTTTCTACTATAAATTAAGTCCATAAAAATTATTATACTTTCTCATCGTTCATTACACGATTTTTCTCTGATTAGCTTAAAATACTCCTTTTATTTTATTGTTTATGAATAATGCCTTTAATGATGGCTACAAATGACTTCAATCAGTACTTATAAAGCAATTATTTAAATGAGTTCCAGAATAATATTTATTTTTCATTTCAAAAGAGATTGTACTATTCGATACAGTAATTCATTATCGGCTTACATATTTTTGCTTCGACGCAATACAATTGTTTTTCTCTGTATAAGCCTTTCGTACCACGCATTGTATGTAAAATGAAAAAGAGTCAATATTTTTAAGTATAAAAGGTAAGGTATAAAATAATATTTAATTCACTTAGGTATTATTGAATTTCACGAGCCCGTACACTAAAGTATTGCAAAACTATTTAATTCTAAAATTTCGTACACAGTTTTGAAATCCTCACCGTAACGTCCTATTATTTAAAAACAAACAAGAGTTTGCTGTTAAAACAGTCCAGTTATAAGAGGTTTATGTCACATTTAAACTAACGACTCCTACTAACACATATGAGGTCGTATTATGAATTGTTTGAAACATCATTGTTTTCATACGAGGTAGAATAATGGCAAGAATGATAATTTATTTAGAAGCTTATCAAATTAATGAGATAAATTTCAGTACCATTTATTAATTTCCAATTAAGAGAATTGTTTTTAGATTAACTACGTTTAACAAAAAAGAGTCCAAAGAGATTCAAAATCCGAATGTAATTCAACATCGTTCAAATTATTATTCGAACGGATCGAAACAATGATGGTTAAAACCTCTTCCTAATACGATCTTTATTTTAATTTAAAATATTCATGTGTTTAAAATAATCCGATATTTTACAAAAACTTTTGAAATTGGAAGGTCAAGAAGTTGTTTCAGAAAAGCTCCGGATCTAAGCTCTTTGGGCGTGGAAGCAAAGCCAGTGGCTCCCACGAGGGCACAGAGATAATGCATCACCCTATCTACCGTATTTTCTACGTGTCCCACGATAGTTCTGATCTCAAGATTTTCTCGTACATCGCAAGAGATGGCGCCACCAACGTTTTTAAGTGCAACGTCTTCAAGAGCAACCGCAAGGTTAGTAAATTTCTTTATACTCTACTTACATTTTGGTGAAACACTGTTTTGTTAAAAGGTTTCTAGGTGGTTTATAGCAGATCTGTCTATCTATATTACGTAGTTTCTTTTTACCCTCTGTAGCTACAAAATATTTACTTTCATATACACAGTATTTTATTTTGCTACAAAAATTTGATCGTGTTGTTATATCTCAGTCATCCACAATTTGTTTGGATGAATTAAGCACGAATGGAGCATTGCATTTTGTGTAGCGTTTGTCTGTAAATACAGCCACGACTCTAATTTGATATTTGAGAAATGTGCAGAACCTGGATAGGCAAAGAGCTGTATCTCATCTCAAGCTTTAATTATAATTATAGTATGAGTGCAAGAGCGTGTTCTGTTGCAGAAACAAATGACTACATTCTTGTACATCCAGTTTACAATTAAATATTATAAAGACTAACGCCCATAATTGCTAGCTGTTCATCCTTTCTTTCACATATAATTTCTAATTCGAAACGTACAGCTCTAATAGGAAGTAAAGGGGACTTAACGATAAGAGTACAGCCCGTCGCTGACGATGTGAGTGTTCTTGACTCGAGCGTACTGTTTATTAAGATCGCAGGGGCTCGTAAACGGCCCCAGCAATAAACCGCAGCTGCGTTTCACTCGGCCGTGGAATATGTGAAAATGACCACTCCACGAACTACACGTCCTTTTACACTGATGGACTTAAATCGATATCCGGTCATCGGGACATCTCGTTATCTCGATCTACTGGGACTCGTATGATGAGTAACAGTTATAGGATGTTATAAATACTAGCGTTAATGGAAGCCTTCTTAAAGAAAATTATCAGTACTCACGCGTATTTATCAGGTTTCGAAATTAAGCTTATCAAAGCTGAAACTTTAGCTGGTTGGCTCGTAACCTCTATAAATCCACCTAACAAAAGTTAAAAAATAATAACACACAAATTGTTGTTTCATATTTAATTAATTTCGATCGTGAGCCATTCATCACATTTTTGTTCCATTTCAATAACGAAACAAAACAGTTGACATTTTTATTTTTCTGTTCCTCCTTAAATGATTTACGTGTGTTTCTAACTAATTATGTGCCTCGCATGTCCTCTACATCCACATTATGTAGATTTCTTTAATATCGCCAGTGAATCAATAAGAAAATTGATATAAATCTCGTTGCGTGATTACAAAGACATCAGACAGCCATTTGCGTGCGGAGCTCATGCAACAATATTTTGTTGTATTCATCTCTTGATACGATCAAGCAAAGTGTGAATGGACGCTTAGGGGGATTAAAAAAAAAATCTCGTGTTATACAAATATTTTTTCGCAATTTATTCGAAGTATAATTTAGGTTGTGCTTATTTCAGTATCCATGTTTCCATATATATAAGAATTCGTTGAATCGCGAATATTTTTTGCGCGCTCATGCAAGTTTTTATACATGCGTGCCGTTTATCAGTACTTACCTGACCTTTTTAAAGGATATCAGTGTAAGTCCCTCAAAAGCATCGCTCCGGGATTTCCACTTACCTACGCCCACGCAATAAATCCATTTTCTGGACCGCCTTTCATTAATCTTCTCCACGTGACCAAACCAAACATTGAAAAAATCCGCGCGGTAGTGTAGTGCGGTAAAAAATGCAATAAGCAGCAGTAGGAATGCTTCAGTGACCACAAACTGGAGTAGTACGAACAGTATCTCACATACAAACAGCTTCCATATTAATCCTATTATATCTATACAAAAATCTTAACTTGAAGGATAAAAATATAAAAGAAACCTCTACAAAATATTCGCATAAAAGTGTTTTCGAACTAAATTTTCAATTTTCGTCACATTTCCCTTTACAACGACTGCTTATAAAAATATTGTGTTGAGATGAAAAAAACCTTTTTCTAAGTTCGAAAGGCACAATTACTGTCACGAAACATAATGTACACCGGGTGTAGAAAACAAAATTGCAAACATCTTTGTCCATAATAAACTGCTTTACACATTGAAGGAACGAGAGGGTCGTTCTTTTATTGTATGTTCCTGCATTTTTATCACGGTATTATAATTAATTATCTTCCCTCCCTTGTGCAATAAAGACAAAGCTATGCTTTTTGTGATGTTATGATCTAAAATGATCAAAAGACTGAAAGTTCGTAACTTTTTAACAAAACTTGATTTTTTTTTCCATTTGTGTGTCATTAATATGGCCTTACACAGTTAATCGCAATTTTAATTTATCCTGCTCCCATTTTTGCGATACGTGGCAGTAGGAACGCAATATACGTATAATAAAACTGCCAGAAGTATGCAAAGTTCTCATATGAGGGACGTTGCCCGCGCTATGGTAAATTAATGTTTTATGACGTCACATCACTGCACTTGCCCGTTATATTACAAAATAAATTTCGTGTAACATCTAGTGGACCCTTGGCGTTCAGAACAGTATAGGTACTCCTAGCTACAGTATTATATAGGTATTTATACTAGGTATCCTATTCATTTTAACACAAATATTTTATAAACTTTTAAACTTTTTCTATATCATAGACTGCAAAAATAGCCTATTAGTATAGGTCGCTAAGACAAACCCACTGCGTATTGCTTCGATCTCCGTTTTCGAGCAAACACGCGCGACAAAACGGTTAAGCACCTCAGAGGAGGAATCATTCATAACAAAATTACATTTTCTAATTGTCTGGCCTTAGATTACCCATGTATAATTTTTTATTCCTTTCTTGATGCCGTTCTTAATCCAACGAATGAGCTTCCTTATTTTATGTAAAACATAGCCACCGCTATCGCAATACTACAATAGAAAAAAAAAATGATTGATTAATAAAAAGTAAAAAAAAAGCAACAAGACCAGTGTTAAATTGCGAGCCCAGATAATTAGCGTTTCTCTTGGGTTATTCATGTAGAGTTTTTGTTCGTGATCAGGAATAAAGTTTTTTGGCCTTCTCGGTGTGGGTAGAATCCTTTTTCATTAAAAAAACTCGAGTTTACTCGTAAATCGGATAGCGCCGTGTAGAAACTTCAAGTTTACGTGCTCTGGGTGTTAGTTAGGATTTAAACTCAATATACTAAAGAGACAGACCAGTTTCTTTTTAAAACAAAAGTGCTAGAATACTTGCAGTTACCTTTCGATACTTTTTTAAAACGATAAATAGTTTCGAGTCAACTGTGCAGCGTGTGATTAGATCAGGATTAAATTCAATATTGCGAAATACCTAGCTTCGAGAGATTTGATCATTCTTAACTTGGTTCCTGCTTAATGTTATGAGGGGGAAGCAATAATAACAATATTTGTAAATATTTTCGTATCAAAATTTCAAAAGGGTGGAAATCTTTATTTTTGTGTTAACAAAGCAACTTGTCAAAAGTTTAGAAAAAGACTTTCAAAATTATGAAAACCCATAAAGGATTCATTACGTTATAATCTTGTGTACGTCTGGTTCATGCATACAATACAACAACGATAGACTTCGGATCCGTTTATTTTCTTTCTTTAAATCCATTAATTAACAGTTCGCCTCTGTTAAAAACATTACCAAGAATTAAAAGGAGTCTAGTCATAACTATTAGGTAATGACCATTTATACTCGCCCGATTTCTTTAAGAAACGCAACTATTTGGAAAAATCTTCAACGTACCAAAAATTATTTAATTACGGTACGAACGTAGCATCAACGTGATCGTAAAATTAAGTTTTTGCGTGAGTATTCTCTAATTTGGGATGTTATAATCAAACCTCCTTTTTATAGACAATATAAATCTTCAAGTCCACAAGCTACTCGACTTTTATAATCAATTACAGTCGCCGATCACTCGTTCACAAAGCCCATAAATATTCAAGAAGTAACTGAGTTGTTTGCGTTGAATCGTTTGCGGCCGCTTTTTAATTGCACCAATTGATTGAGAGTATTTTATTATCTCCGACATTACGATTATGGCTTAGTTATGAGTTCAGTGAGCGGATAGTACACACAAACGCGTGTTTCTTATGTAAACTTGAGACTAGTTAAATAAGAGGTACTTTAAGTCCGTCGATGCCAACCAGAGCTATATAAAAGGAACAGTATTTTAACTCTCTTCTCTGTTTTCGACTATGAAAGTATAATATCAAGTTTGTTAAACTGGATTAGCACAATAAATACTCGTACTCAGAAAAATACTACATTTTTCCTAACAGAAAGACATCGAAAGGTGAATTAAAAAAGGGTTATAGTTCAAATGCCTAAATTACCTAAATATGAGATGTTAAACATTTCCCGGAATTTCAGAAATGCTTTTTCTTCATCCACCTACAATACGCCATTTGTCAAACATTACATTGACACCCCGTCGAATAACATTTGCCAACTATAAAGTACCTCGAGAGTAATAAAATAATATAGAGAAGCTATTAATAACAAGTTGAGCTGAAATAAAGTCTTTATAAATCCTATCAGGTTCATTCCGTACGTCGTAAACCGCCACTCAACAATTTAGGGCAATGATTTATGATTTTCTTTTTTTATCGCGCTGTTTGAACTACAGGAGAAATATTTGATGTAAATTTTGAAGAAAATGTGAACTGTTATCAACAAGTTTCCCTGATCGCTACGTACAAAGGAGTAAAGCGCTTGGAAACACGCGAATATGTTTATTTGTGGTACTTGGAGCGACGCGCGACGCACGCGCAGACCATGCCTTCGCCATTTCAGTTGTTTCGTACCAAAGCGTGCGGACGCGCGCATTATGTTAAAAAATGTGTGTGCATCGTGATTAAAAGAAATACATGTGGACCCGATAAACAGTGAATCAGTTACAATGTCCAACCACAGGGACCATAGTAAACAGAGGAAAAGTGAACATCCATTGAAGAATTTACCTACAGAAGTCTTATTAAAAGCCAGAAGTACACTTTTCTCGTTAGGTGGTGCCCTAAAATCAAAAAATGATCAGCAACGTCCAAAGTTACCAAAACAGGATACCAAAGACAAGAAAAGTCACGAACAGAGATTAAAAAGCAGTCGATCGGAACCAGAGTTCAGCGAAGTACGAAAAAATAAACACAGGAGTAGAATTGACGATGGCTACTCCCGTGATTACAATATGGGTGGGATGAGACCACGGCCGTTATCAGTAGGAGCGAATAAACGATATGACCAGGAGTTAGAAGACTTCCATGTCGGGAGTTTTCCTAAAGAAACACCACTGCACAGACAGTTTGAGTCTGCGGAAGAAGTGTGTGTTCAATCACGACTAGTTATTCCTGTTTCCGAAAGACTGAATCAAGATGTTCAAATGCAGGATGTCAGTGAAAGGCCAAGGAAAAAGCTCTCGTTTCGTGAGCCTGAGATAGTCAGTGGTGGCAGTGCAACGCTAGGTCGCTCCCATAAAATAATGGGGGTCAACAGTCTGTCAAGACGACCGAACCGGCTATCGCTACGATCTGACCCGCCTTTGAATAATTTAGAAGGCGTGGACTCAGATTTGGAGGTATGTCAATTTAGGTAAATTTAAATAAAAACAAATCACAAAAAACTAGCCAAATCACATGATCATGGATCACCACTTAAAAAAACATTATAAAAAACAAATCACATTTCTAAAAGCGCATTTTAATAAAACATGAAATTTTCCGCTGCAATTGTCGTTACTATCCGTTTGTTAAGTTTCCCACTGTAATTTTAAATGAACGATGCTAACCGTTAAATACAAGATAAATACATCAGCTGGCAGATCGCGTTCAAAATAGTAAATCTGGATGAATATAGCTTATTGCGGAAATATAATTGAAGCTACCAATTACGTCAATTGGGCTAATTGGTACTCTGATGTTGATGGCTAAGAAACACACGCAGACGTGTAAAGCGTAAAAGGTGGAACAATCGTGCGGCAGCGAGTGACTTTAGTTTGTGGCACGAGCTGTTTGATGTTTATTTTGATAGTCCGCGCCCGTGGCCAAGGACCGGCTCACGGAAGCGCCGATTTATTATAAATCGAAGTCTCCAGTGACATTTATCTGCGTATTATTTTCCCGCGGCGTGGACTTACGTCAAGGGCGATACTTCCGTCGTCGGCTCCATTTATTATTTAGAAAACTTTAGTAAACTGATTATGTTTGTACGAGAGATATTTTGGAACTGCCGCCGCCAACGTGTGAATTACGCACTGGAATAGTTACTAAAACATAGTCTCGCTATCATTAATTCTCGGTGCGTTTAGTTTACGTTCTAAATCAACACACAAGTGCTAATGGAGTGAAATGAAGCATACAATGTTCTAACATTCGATGATTGTAATATAATATGCACGTACAAACACAATATGCGATAAACTGACGAAACAGCTGTCCAAGTTTTTTCAGCTTTATAGTTTCGTCGAACTTTTCCGCAATAACATAAATTATCAAATAAGAAAACTTACGATTGTTTTTATTGAACATAATAACATTATTTTAGTTTTATTGCGGATCCAATTTTTAACTCGATATTCGCATGCATACTGAGGGTTAATACTTTTCGAATACTCAAAAGGTGACTGTACAAATATTATAAACTTCTTTTTAAACATCTAAGTAGATACATAAAGACAAACTTTTACTATCGCAACGGCTGAAAAACAAAAGACAACTCGACTAGTCACTACTCACTATTTTATTCCTCGTTATATCGCATAACATCTATTTAATGTAGAGTCAGCAACTACTAACAAGATAGTGTCTTCTCAGGACATTTCGGGTGCTGAGTCACTTGTACCGTCCTCGTGTATTAATGTCGTCACCGTCGGACTGTCAGGTCAGAACACCCGAGCATCGCCTCATCTAATACCTGAAACTAGGACATTGGTCTAAATTATAACAATAACCGTTTTATTAAAGCAAATTTTAACATCAACTTTTAAATAAATTGTTGTGGTCATTTAAGACGTGATCCTTTAATAAATAATGTTAAAAAAGATTTCAGAATCATGTGTAAAAATATTGCAATTCAAATATAAAAGATTACCTAATTTACTCGATTAAAATTACTGAAATAAACCAACACAATTTTCGGATTTTGGCAAATAAATTATTTTATTCACGTAGCAATATGCCGTAAGTTAAGAAAAATCTAGATTTGATAAAGTAATTCTTAAATTTAATAATTTGCCTTTCGAATAAATTATATTAATAAAATATTTATTTGAATATTTTCTTTTAACAGAAGTCTGTTATCATAACACGTCATTCGTAAAAGGCCCTTAAGAAAGGCACCTGGAGTAACTCCGAGTTCGGCCTTGCATCGTCTGTAGTTTTATAAAAGAAATAGTAGTAATTTATGAGACGTGGGTTGCAGTCGTAAACACAGGACTGCGCTAGAGAGCGAGCGGCGTCCGAGCCGGCACCGGCACGTACAAAAGCTTTTATCCAAAACCAACCGCATTTCTTTAACCTCACCGTAGTGACGACGACAGCCAAAATAGACGACTGACGTGTACAATCCGATGAGGTAGCCAAAAATTATGATCGGCATAAAGGTCATTTTTATAATAACTATCGTGAGACTGATTCATTATTAAATGATGTAACGGTTTACTCACGCGTATTTATCGGGGTAGCCCGACTAGTTTCGGACCCAACCGGAGTCCTTAATCATGAGCAGACGCGGCGGGATCGCGAGTCGAACTGACGTCAGCGGCCGCGCATCTCGCTGCGTAGCGTCGCGCCCGCGCCGTGAGCGGCGGTGGGGCCGGCGACGCCGGTGGCGCGGGTGGGGGGTCTGCTGTCGTCATTGGCATCGTCCGTGCTCCCGTACTGGCTGAGTCAGTGCATACTATGCTGACCGCGTCGCTTTCCAGGCTTGGCTTCGTATGACATAACGCAGCATTCAATGCTGGTTTCCACGCTGGTGGCAGTGTCCATCCACGATCTCTATTGAAATTCGGGTGACGGCTGATTTCTATAGCCTCACGTACTTTTCGCGGCACGAAGTATTTCTCCTTCGCTAGTACGGAGGCTTTGTCGAAACGTATGTAGTGTGCCGTCCCCGCATTACACACATGTTCTGCCACTGCTGACTTGTCGGTGTCCATGTTCTTCATGCTGCGTATATGTTCGCCAAGTCTGGTTGCTACATTACGCCGGGTTTCCCCAATGTAGCTCAGGCCGCAGTCGCACGGTATTTTGTATACTCCCGGGAAGCCTAAAATAATAAAAATAAAGGTCATTGTCTTGGCCTCACCAATTTTTGTCCTAATTTTTCTTCTAATTTTACAACCACGTCATTATACTGCACAGCTGTCTAAACGCAGAACGCTTCCAATAACTGTATTACTTTACTACATCGATTTTCTTGTTTGATGGGTGATTTACATTTTAATTAAAACCACGAATTGCCTTATTTCTGGAACAGATGTTACTGCTACCTTCGCTTTATATTAAAAATTACCGAAAATGGTTTTAGGGTGACTTTACCTGGCGACGCTTAATTGATACCTGAAAATAAAAGTAAAAATCTGAATATTTAACGTCCAATATTTACAAGAATAGATACGCAATAAAATTCGGAACAACATAATACATATTTTATCGTCAGAGAATGGACTGCAATAGTTCGGACTATTAAATAAACGCACTATCAATCTAGAACTGTAAACATTTTTATTTTATTTTATAGTGAAAGCATTTCGATTTGAAATCTAATATATCACTTCGCCACACTAAGTAAGTAGCTTAATGTTTCAAAGCAGGTAGCTAATACCCGTTTTAGTGATCAATCAGTAATCCGCGTACAAATATTGGGCGTTTCAATCATCGATCAGTGTCAAACTTTGCCATTATTCACACAAACGAGCCTTGAACGGCTATTTATTTTATTATGGATATTAGGAAACTTGAATTATTAGTTTTCTATCGTCCTTTAAGGCCCTCTGAAGTTTCCTGAGCTTCTATGTGAGTATTGGAGATAGCTGGAAAAACTTTCCCGATATGGATTTATTTATCTTTGCAAATGTACCTATTTTTTCTTTATCCAGAAAGGAAAATTTATCTGGTTGATATAAAGGGCTCTGACATAATTCTGCGATTTAGCCACGTTCAAGGTTCTGGACGTTCCGATAATTAATTATATTACCGATGAGAGACGGAAAAGTTTTTAGTTCTTCTGTACACTTTGTCATATTAGTGTCAATTTATGTAGAATCACGGGGCTTGACAAATAGTGGTGTCGTATCTCTTTCTCGAAATGCACGACTCGCGTAATATCGTGTCGATCCCTGGCCGCGGGCCAAGGACTGCTACTGAACTCTGTCTAGTGTCCACTCCATTACACTTATTATACACATCCACTACTAATCGAGTGAGTCTGTATAATAAGTACCCACATTTAGTTAAGATACGCCAAATTTCAAGCGTATACAATAAATACGATGGATTTATCTGTATTTGATGTTCTAATTAGATAACTGGCTCTCGATAAAATGACTTCAAATACAGAGTGGATTTTAGCCTAAATAATAGTAGGGAAAATCATATCAACATTTCTAAATTAGTATTGTCAATTACTGCACTCTTGAATTCAAACAAAGAGTGTCACAGCCTGTCATATCGCGGTTTGACATATTCTCTAATAGGCACAATAAGCGTAACTTTGGAAGTTATAAATATTATTAATTAATTAGGATAAACGCTTTCTACCATCGGTTAGTTAATATTAAATTACACACATTTTTCTTTTGTAAATAAATGAGAAGTTAAGCAACAGAGGAGCATTTTTCTTCCATCACTTGTATATTTACTGAATTTCGTTTTGCAAAAGTGTCGTTAAATCTTTTCATTCCATCTACAATCAATGAAATTTACCAAGATTGACAGTCGTCTATTTTATTCCATAGATTCTTAATATAAAAACAAAAGCTACAAACCTTTCAACTGAAAATCCAAATTTTCATAATCACAGCATGCTACAGTTAACTAGTTGTTTATGACAAACATAAACCACAGTTAACGCATAAATTGAAATTTAATTTCAAATCATCGTGGTCTACATAATCAGAAACCTTGACCGGCTCGGAATGTTCCAAAAGTCATGAAATCAATATTGATGACGATCTCAATTTTTCCGCGTTTCCACGCCGTCTGATTGTCCCCTATGTTTTTATGGCAGTCGTAAAATTGTTTACTCATGAATATGAATAGGCAGATAAGGCGATATGAATTTTTCAGCCTACCTGTGTTTTCATTTACCTCGGATGATTGGGTTATGAATAATATCTTCGTTTGGCGTTATGTTTGATACATAGGGCCACATCGGTCGCCAGGGCAGTGCCAGTACTAAGAATCCTAATGCCATTACACGAAAGAGATGGATATACTTTACTTATAGCGGCGTTTTGCTTCCACAATGACCATAGCCTAGATTACAGAACTCCTTGTACAGACATTTTGTCAATTACAGTAGAACTGTTATGTTTTTAAATCAACGTTTTACTTGAACTATCGTCATAAGTAGCAAAACTTAAATGGGAGGAGCGTTAATTATTCAAGTTATTACTATTTAAAAATAAATAATAAAGTTAGAATCCTTTTAACAAACTATCTTCTCGCCTTTTTTTCAATATGTACGCAAAGATAAATAACCTATTGAACCTACACCATCAAAATAGCTGAACAATTTATTTAAAACTTATAAAAGCGGATAGTGTTACTTGTTTAGTTATATTAAACCACTTGCTAAACTAATACAAAGTTGGTTCAACAGTAACTGCTCTATCTGCCTCGATGTCAGTACTGTTAGGAGAAACAAGTTATAATATTGTACTAAAACTTCCAAAGTACACTAAATTTGTCTCCCTGGGAGCCCCTCCATGTATTAATAACTAGATTTTGCTCGAGCTTGCGCTTGCGTGGAAGTAGGAAATTTATGTAAAATTTAACCGATATCCTTTTCACTTTCATTCGTAATTTTTTCAATAATCGGTACAGTTCAGCTATTAAGCCATAAATTATAACAATCAGCTACATTGACTGTATTCTTAATAACCAATGATAATTAATTTAGCTTCGATAAAACATTAAAAGCTTTAGTTACAAATTACGAACTACTTATATCCCTTTGTTTCAAAATCGGAATTTGGTCCAAGAAACATTTTTTTATATTTTAACACTCAGATCCCTCCTAAAAATATTCATCCTAGTGTTTGTAGTGACAGCATAACAAACATTAATATTGCGTATATTTTGCAAAGCCTGATTCTCAGAACAAAAACCTATTACACACAAACGTAGAAAATTTCCCAAAATAATGAACTAAACAGACAATTTAGTAATAAAACAACAATTTGGACTAAACTGTTACCGTCTTTATTAACGACGTTTATGCTGACCATACACCGACTGTTGAGCTGTTTATATTCCATTATGTCAATGGCTAATCAGTTTCTAAAAATTATTAGCTGTTAATTGTTAAAAATATGTAGTAAACAAACCGAGATAACTAAGAACAAAGTTTAGTGGTATTTAAAATTACTCATCGGAATATTTTCAGCTTTCTCAGGAACAATGTTATAAAACAACGTGTTATGGGAATAAAGTATGTATATCAAAATAGGCAATGCTACATCGCCTTAAAAAAGAATATAATATCTGAAATGTACATTATAGGAGAGACACTTAATGTGCTAGTTCAATACTTTACAGCGATTGAGTTAGTTAATGCTACCTTATTTTATACTTATAGTAAACTATCGATGACAGCGATTTCATTCCCGTAGAAGGGTGACTTAGAACAGGGTTATTTTGCATATAAGTTTTGAAAAAAAAACTACGTGAATAGTTAAATTGACAAGAAACAAAAACTAAATTTTAAGTGAAGCTTACTACAATAGCGTACAGAAAAACAAACGAAAATTGAAAACAAACTTTTATAGACCAAGCATCAAATATTCTTAAAAAAAATCATTGTACAGATTTTATTATTCTGTGATCATGTTTCATTCGATTTATAATTGATATATGATTAACTTACTTTATCTTCGTTAGCTTTTAAGCGAAAACCATTCGTATATTCTAAGAGATTATTTATATACGTGACAAAACAATATATTCCTACACATATCGTTATGATAACACCCCACACAAGCCTTATGTAAACATGTTCATTCAGAATAAACTTCAATAAACAGCTTATTCGGTACTTGATTGGCACTCAAGTGGAAACCGTTTAGCAGTACTTAAACACATCGATCCCATTGGCACATACTCGTACCCCGAATTAGATAGGCGGTTTAATCGTTTTAAAATAATCATCCTGTAGTTTGATTTCAGTACAGTACAGTCAGCGTTGCAAGTTATTTGAACTATTAGATTTACAAGAAGTTTCAACTATTTTTGATTGAGATAATAAGTTAAACGCCTGAATAGAAAATTCCAGATAAGTTCCACTACTGGGCACAGACCTTTCCCATGTAGTAGATGTTTTAGCATTGATGACCGCGATCCTTCATAGAGGGGTTGACGATTTCAGTTTTTATTATTAGAAAACCAGATTTTTATTTATTAACTTATGCTTTTTAAATTTACAAATTTATAAGGTGGTCTTAATGCCCGAGGCAATTAATATCAGTTACAATTAGATAAGGTAATGTTTCCTTCATCGTATTTCAAAACAGTTTTTAAATAATTAATTAACTATATTTATAAACCTTTAAAAAGATTTTGCAGTTTCGTTGCTGATCGTCCGAGCAAATCTCTCTGGACATTTCATATTTGATTAAGACTTGCATATTTGACGAGTGCTAGCAGTACGTCTTTGACTTAACATCTCATACTCACTAATGTGAGTGGAAGACGAACTTGCTCTCATATTAAATTCAGGTCAGGTTCGCTATTCAGGAAATGACACGGAGATGTCGTGTGACATCTGAATACTGAAAATGTTTAAGGAAATTTGTACATTTTATGGCATCTGTATACAATGATATATTTTGCGTTTCGTAGATAAACATTATACAAGTTCCATTCGTTAACTTTTGTTTTTAAATGAGTAATGAGTATGAGTCTGTTAATATTTATAATCACTTAACCATGAATATAAATTAGTCATACCAAACAAAATTAATAACTTGAACAGCAGTTTAATGCGAGGAATAACTATATTTTTTAGTAAAATGCTACTCATAAAGAAAGTAATAGATTTAGTAATTTGTTTCATTCCTAAAAGCAGTAGGTATTTAAAGTATTACCAAGCTAATACTTTCAGACTTTGGTAAAACTTTTATTGAAAAGTTTAATAAGTTTTTTCGAGCTATTCAGCATACCTTGATACTGTTGGCAGAGCCAGGCGATGAGGATTGTGCGCACCGTGGGCCAAGCATTCGAGGTGTGCCATAAGATGCAGAGCAACGGCCCAGACCAACCCGCGCCGTCGACATCGTCCGCGCCAGACCAGCCCGTGCCCAGTTGCAGCGACACCGCCGCTTCCAAAGGTTTGATAGAACCCAAAAAGGGATCACAAGACACTCCTGTACCTCCTTACGATTCATGTGTGTTTGAACACAAGCTACATTTTGGTACACAAGCGTTTGTTCTACGTGACGTGCATTCAATTGTCTGATCTCGCGGCCACCCGGCTGCTAACGAATGACGTCAACAACATCAAACGCTAAAAACACCATTGTAATAACCCCATCATTTTAGTTACGTTACTTTTTAATAGATGCTGTATGTGTCGATGACCCCTTTTCATCAGAAATCTAGATTATTATTTTATATTAAAATTGTAACTGTCAACTTTTATTCCTAAGTACTTTTGTGATATGTTTCGACCTACCACTCGCGACAGATTGTTTTTCCATTTATCTTCTGCCCCGCGAGTTTAATTCCAGCGAGTTAATTTTACATCGCCCGATAGCGATTTCATCTATGTTCACATTTTTTTTGCACGGCGAATAAAATATAATGTGTCACTTAAATAAATTGCGCGTCAAGAATGTTTATGTGGCTTTGCGTAATTTATAAGAATTATAAAACGACAGACTAAATATACTTTCATATTAAACAGTAAATTATATAATAAATTACTGGACGATAAATGAATGCTTTCGTAATCAAGGTACTAGTTCGTTTTTAAGCAAAGTCGTCTATTTTTTCTATAAACTCGTAGATATTTGTAGAGTCTCATGACTCTATTCACAGGACTACAGTTTCAAATCAAAAAGGCCTGAGATTAATTATTAATTCCACCCTAAAAAAGGAAACAATTGCCAGCTGTTAGTTGCTTCGACCCCTTTTTAACTTTTAATGAACTTCTGACGTAATCAATCAATTTTGTCCGAAACAGTTATTGTCTCGAACTTTTTTGCGTAGGTTTCATATTAATAAGTTCTCTTTGAACTTCGTCATCACTTCAGGAGAAGTCCAAACACGCCCACCGCACATCACTTCCTAGTGTCACATCTTTGATGAAGCACAGTGAACTACAAGTTCCTATACAAGATCAAACTGTTTTACACACATACGTATGTTCTAGGGACTTCAAATAAAGTGTGCTTGTAGTAACGTTTCAATTGCCACGCCACACAAGAGTTGGTCATATAGCGGAAAGTCGTAAAAACGGGCCACCTTGTGCCAACTAGGCATCATTTGATGTTAATATTTTATATTGCAGTGGGCGGCCAGTTATTACACATTATTTTGTATACATAAATGTACGTCACTATTGTGTGTCACCCGGTCTTAAAAGTAACTGAATATAAATTTAAATTCTCGGGTAGGACACATGTTGGCATTTGTTTTAGTTAGATTCTATGCCGATTCACGTACCTAGGTACTCATTTTTCTTTTCGGCCGTGGTTTTATCTTCCCCACCTACAAGTCAGATTACTGCACGTTATATTGTATTCATTTTTACCGTTTGTTTGGGTGGCCTATAATTAGCTTTTATGTATCGGTTTATGACATCCGACGTAACGTGTAGGTAACAGCTAGTTTAACGAGCGACGTCATAATTTTATTGCGTTTACCTTCATTTGCATAATTCAGTCTTCTTTGATTTTGGTTCGCTGACGGTGCGTACACATTGCGCTTGAGTTGATGACCCTTCCAAACCGCCGTAAACTTTATTCGTTCTTTAATTAAACAAAGTTCTCCGTACAGTGTTTTATTGCACACTACTTTCTTAACAACTTCATCGTGTGAATTTGTCTTAAATATACCGTAGTAAACCGTCACGTCAATCGGTTTCAAATAAGTTTATGTTTCACGCTGCCGTCGTAAATATTCGTTTCGCAGGTTTTTTTTTCTTTTTCGTCATTTATGTTGCATGCTAACAGGTTGTACATAATATATACATACATACACGCATACATTACGACTTGGTGCGTCGCAACACGCTGCAGTTGCCAAGAAAAGAATGTTGACTGAAAATTTTAGAGAGAATTCATCTTCCAGTAAACGCAGCGTTTAATAAATCACTTCATATGGTCTAATAAACGTTAGCACTAACGAAATAATATTTCGTATATTCCGTCTGCCGTTTGTTGTTATTATTCAATTATGTGCGTTCATGCATCGCTGGCTGTTGATAATAGGATTCATTTCCTGGAAGAGATATGATGTGAGAGCCGTGTCTATTCAACAGAAGCAGCTTCTGATTGCGGTGCCTCCGGTGTGTCCGGGGCGTCCGAGGCAGCTGCGTCTACTACCAAGGTAGTTGTGGAGCATGTACCCACGGCCAGTCGCGAGGAGAGACCTAAGCACTTGGACCTGCTGCCGCCTCCGCCGAGGAAGGAAGGCAAACGATCGACGCAGGTGCGTATTTCATTTTTTTATTAGTATTTTGTCTAACGAGGGGTTTCACAAATATTCAGTTACGAGCGCAATTACAGACTCAGAAAAATGATGTCCTAAGCGGGGATCGAACCCACGAAACGTCACGCACATTATTTTTGATCTGTTACACAAGTCGGGGTCTACAAACATAAAATGTTTTTCTCTTGTTTGTTACCAATTCGTTATTACTAAAGATGACCACATCAACTCTAGCAGATTTTATCTCTATAATTTTTATATTTTTACCAAACAAAGTTCTCATTTAGATCCCTTAAAAGAATTAAGATCAAAACATAATAACCAACGCAATTTCCACCGCAAAAATATATCTCCAAAAAACATGAAAAATAATAACATTGTATGATAAAACGTTTTTCGTATAATAGGCTTAAGCAAGCTAACAAGCATTTCATCTGTTGTATCGGATTAACGAAATATAAAAAGGTACGGTTTCGGTTGCTCTTTTTTTGTGAAAATACAAATTTATTCAGAAAGAAAATTTAGTTTCGGGGAATAAGACAAAAAGGTAAAGCTTGTAATTTTGTACTCTGCCCAACCCGTCGGGGCCATCTTAGTAAATTTCAACATATTCCAAAATAATGATGTGGGTAAAGAAATTTTATTAGAAAAAAGCTTGGATCACGCAAGATATCGAAACGAAGGCGCCTTTTAAGTTTTTTTGTTTCGGTACTTACAATGTACAAGTAATACTTTTAAGGCGACTCCCCCGAGAAAATCTTCTAATCTTAGGATTTTTCTTTGTTGGAATTTTAAAATGAAGTTGCTTTGTTTCTTTACGAGAATCGCCTACGAATTGGTATTTTATAAGGCTTCAGACTTCGGTATCCGAAGATTTATAAATTCTTCCAATTAATTAGGAGAAAAACAGAGAAACGTGATAAAATATATCTGGACTGCCCGACCTTTGTCTTCTAGGTTAGATGGTACTATTTGGGTCGACACTAACGTCACTATCCATTAGTAAGGTCACAAACTAACAAACATTACCTCTTTATTACCTTCTTTGTCCCCAATGAAAAGATCGCTGTCCAATCCCAACTTTAAATTTGTATGAAGTTTTTTCCCTACACCGGATATTCCCTTGAAATAATGAATATAGCAAAACAACGATTGCTATTTAGACCATTATTACACTTTGACAGAAATACCTAAATTGACGTATAATATGTATGGTGTTCATAACTGAAAGTTCTATCTTCTATTAACATATTACATTGAAACTTGGAGAATCGTGACAGTTATTCAGCTTTTGCCCAAGCTATGTTGGGATCAGCTTCCGAAGTTACCAGGTTCAGCACAGTGCTAATAATATTTATATTAATTCACTTGCATAAAGATCAGCTGAAGTTAGTGAACTATAACAAGTTGGTTGAAACACGAACTCCGATTTAAATACTTAGTCAAACCAGGATAGGCTGAAGGCGAAAATAAGTTAGACCGCACTTAATAACTTTGTTACTGAGGCTTCCGACCAAAATCTAGGGTTTGGTTATTAATAAAAATCTAATTTTAATGTTCAGCTTTCAATGTTTTCCATTTAATAATACTATTATTTATATTAACAAAAGAGAGAATGTTCGGCCACCTGAGGGGCATACATTTTTCATACGTTGTGTCATTACTACGAAAAAAGTATGTCAATAAAAACAACGTGAAATTTAAATATTTAATTATAATTATCAGAAGAGCCACCTACGGAATATTGAAATACAGAGATTGGTGTGGATTTAATTAAAATAAAATTTCACACCACCCCTTGGGGCGACACCGTGTCAGTTAAAATTAATTATAAAACCAGTACATTTCAGTTTCCGCCAATACTGCACATGCATAAGACATGCCTTTGGCATACGATATTGGGAATTTATTTACGTGACCTAAAAACTCACAATCCACAATGAAGTATTCAGAGAGACAGAACGAAACTCCTACCAATTTTTTTAAAAAAGGTCGTTATGGTCGTTTAGTTGAAATGAAACCTTCTTACTAAGACAAGTTTTCATCTCATGAAACGTTGTAACTAGACTAGACAAAAACGATTAAAAATAAAACGAGGTCATACATTTTGGGGGTGACCACATTTTTGTTTGAACCCCTTTATATTATTATCTAAAACTCAATATACGCATTTGAGCTGTTTTTCTTTGAAATTGGTACAGAAACATTGTCTTAGCTTCCGAGAATATCTATGAACATCTTTATAGATGTTCTGTCATCGACTGAAGTGCAACGTAACCCGTCTACCGAGGAGCATTTTGCATGATATATATTATGTTTCGATATAGAATCCTCAATACGGTCAGTCGGTTACGAGATTCTCTGAAATAAACACGTTTAAAAGACACGTAGCAAATAACACTTGCTGTAAACCTGATTGATAAAACTTTGTCTGAATAGATTGCAACACTAGTTCGGACCCAAAAGCTTAATTTAAGCATAGGTATTTGGATTAAAGTTTTCCAAAACTTCTCATCAAAATGTTTTCTGTGTATTTATGACAACATTAGTCGGAAACAATTAATGCATGATAAATTGTTATTGACTGCCAAGCACTGACCATATTTGAGAAACGTTGCATGGCGGTTACCGTTTAGTCAGTAAGAGTCAGATGCTACCCTTTTCCTCTCACCAAAAAAAGATAGCGAACAACGCTATCTAGTTTTAAATAAAGAACTTGGACGGGGATAGCTCAAGACAAACCCAAAACGAGTACATATACCTATTGCATACACATAAATAAACAAACGACAACAACATTCTCAAACTTTTATGAATTCACCTCAAAGAAATATCAAAATAAGTAGGTAATATACAGTCAGGCTAGCGGTACTGCGAGCAAAAACGAGTAGTCAATAATATATTTTCATGTTGTTCTGACTGTGTATATTGATAGGCAGTGGTCCACAAATATTCCGTTTATTTTTGTTTGGTACACAACGAAATTCAAAAACAATACGATGCTAAAATTCAGCTGAATATCTAAACCCGTATCGTTAGATAAAACATGGATTCATTGTTATCGGGTTGCATGTGAAGCTTGTTCGTTCACGTTGGAGTTCTGCCTTTTTTACTAAAATTAAACAGTCAGCGAATCTAGTAACGAGATGGCTTACGTTCAAGTATTATTTACCAGGTTTTATGGTTGACTAATTTTAATAACCTACTCAAAGTTTTAATATTCAATAAACAGAACTTTTAATGTACCTATAATAAACTTTGTCCTACATAAGAGAACTAATTACCTAACTACAGCAAGTTCCGACATTCTTAGTTATTTTGTAATTATGAAACACAGATGAAAACAAGTTTATTCATAACTAAGATGGCGTTCCTACAGTTTATGTTACTTACTTTCGCCGTACATTCTCTAGGATAACAACTAACAAGTTCTGCATCAATTAAAAGTTGTTAAGACCGGCTCGAGAGTCGCGGACTTATTCACATAACGAACAAAAGAAGCAACTTCCTTGCTATAAGAACACAGCCGATTCTATTTGCTGCCACACCACCACTCTTATGAATGAAATATTTGACCTTTATAAACTGATCAACATTATTTTAACAAACCTGTTGAAAATAGATACATTATTATCCACACTGGAAATAGTAGCGACTACTCACGATAATCGCTCTCCCACATCGAATCCAAGAAGCGTTAGTAAATCAAACCAATAATAATATCATCGGAACGCGAGTGTCTTGGATCCAACTTCAACTATTGTGGCTTTTAGCTTACACTTGCCGCTCTAGTGACGCGAATTCCTGAATTATATTCTAAAATTGTTGTCTTGCAATAAATTGCGTCAGTAAATTTCTATATATTTGCAGTATGAGCACCTTTAAATTTACTTTTCTTTATTATATCACGTCGTAAAACGAATTTCGTGGCCGATTTATTTGTGTTCGACGCGAAAGTCGATCATATTTATTACCTGCACAGTGGGGTGACAATGTCGTACATTACAACATCTGACGTAATAGGATAATTTATGATGTAATTTCTTGTAAACAGGTTAATATGACAGTTTTTTTTTTTATATCTTTTTGAAATAAATGAAAATGCTATTTAATTTACATATTCTGAACAAAAATAGGAACATTAAAAGAAAATTGGTCATTTGTTGATACAGAACCTTAAGTGTGAAGGTCTGGCATGGACAAACATTAGCCACTAAGGACCCAATTACTAACCACCCCACGTCTTAAATAAACGGTATCGTTTACATTACACTAAAGAGCCACTTTGCCTCAGAACCGTCTACTTAAGCCCCATGCGAGACCACATAAGGTTACCCGTCGGAAGTTTACAACAAAACTAAGCACTAAGTTTGGAAGTGCTTTTTGAATCTCACAAGAAGTCATTATGCAAAGATCTCGCGTAACGACGCTAAGTTTAAAATCGCGACACATTGAGGGAGGACGTCACGACTTCGAAAAAGAATTCCGAATGTCTATAGCATCTCGCTATTAGATGCTGTGGGACGAGTTGTATTACAAACCCTTAGCACCCCAGTCACGCCCCTTATTTGCAAAAGCCAGCTTTCTTTGATACAAACGACAGCTCTGAGCTCTGCATTGCTATTGACCTTCCAACCGAGGCTTGATATTACTATCCAATTGATACTACTTTAACCAAAACGGTTAAGATTTTTAAAATAGAATATTTTAATCTTATTGCATATTGTTTCTTGCCGTCTAATGAAGGTAAGATTTGGATGATAACAGGAATCTTTGAGGTTGCGTGGAAATAACACTCCGAACAAGCATTAGTGGACCACGACATTTTGGCCACATTAGGTTTGATGTGGTCTCCTATACTACTCAGCTATCCGTGTAGCGAAGATAAAATTTGATTTGATAAAACACTGAATGAGTTGAATTTAAAAGATAATCGAGTGTACATAAAAATAGTAAATGGTAAACGTTAGTAAATTATTGAGTGATTGCGGAACTCGAACAAAAATATCCAACGTCGTTTTTATTTAAATAAAAATCTTTTGTTTCAGCAAGGTTTCCCATAAAACATATTTGTCTGGTATCTTCGTATGATGACTTTTTACTACTATTGTGTAGGCATTGTGCGGTTATTCGTAGAACTGGAATTGTGCCAATTAGGCATCTACAATAATTCGTATACATTCAAACAAAATATTTTATTCCAAAATTTCCGTAAATATTATATGGGAATGTCGTTATAAACTTGCCTTTGATAAAGTTCGAAAAAAATTGCGATATTTCTCGCGTTTTAATGAATTGATTGTTTGTTTGTTTGTAATATCGTCATATTTTGTTTCAAAAGTTTTCCGTTGTTATAGAAATTGGTGTCTTTGTCTCATTACTTCAATCAATAGTCAATGTAGGGTAAGCAAGATTAACTCTGGACATAAGCGGTGTTGTTTCTCAGACGCAAGGATAAGTCACTGAAAAATATAAATAGAGTCAATACACACTAATGTTAATTTAAAAACTTTTTGTTTACATTCTACGAGTAATTTGAACTTTCACCTACTCTGTACAGAACTGAACAATGGTCCAATCTTAATTAAAAGGTCAGGATTTAATAATAATTTAACCCCATTAAATAAACACTTCAAAATTCTCTCGTTTCTTGTTTTCGTTTAATTTAAATCCGGAGGTCAGGGAATGAGAAAAATCTTAGTTTCAGTGTAATTAAAACACTAGATCCTTTTTCGTCCTTTCCGAATAGAATAGCCATTTTTTATATCTATTTAAAATAATGGAACAGTCATAAAAATCAAAAGTTTTTCGCGCTTTATCAGAGCTTTTCTCTTGATCAATCTCCATCTATTCGATCTTATGTGTATCTAGATATCATAAATAACTTTTTTGATAATGATTTATTATATTTACCCATTTCATGCTTTTGTTACATCAATCTGATTATCACCTCGAATTTTGTATACCTACTATGGTATAGTCCATGTTCTTCACTTTCTGATAGAAACCTTTTCGTTTACCAGAATACCACAACATACACATGCAAATTACAGCCATTTTCTTCAAGTGGATATTGAATCTATGACCTTTTTACATTGATTACCGAAACCCTTTACCACTCCGTCATTCCGGACGCTGGTTCTTTTTATATTCGTTTTCTTTTAAACTGTTTACTTCTGCCGTACTGTTTTAAGATCAAGCAACCACCGCCAAATTATATCTATGAGATTACGCGTAAACAATGATCCAATATAATTTATTTTAGCTTTACCGTAGAACAAATGTTTATACCGTCTTTTGTTATAAAAGTACCAGATTTTGATGCTTGTACAAAGAAGTGCTAACGGACTTGTAATTTAAAATGATGTTGAAGAAAACTCATTACAATTTCACTTTTAATGTAGAGTCGAATGATAGTATGTCACCTGAAAACGAGAACTAGTGAACACACGGAACGGTTCGACTAATTGCAGTTATAAAGGAAACCACAAACCAAAATAAATTTGTAATTACACGAACTAGTTGTGTATAAAACCGACGTGAATGACAAAATGTGCTCACCTCTCTCAAATTAATTTGATTCGAAAGGTCAATCAATCTACACATAGGTAGTATACCATGGTGAGACAGTCTATCTTCATAAAGATTTACAAGCATTCAGCAACCTAGGCGGTATTACTTTGACTTTGCTTCGTTCAACATACCAATAACCACAGTGCGACGTGCTTAGGTTTCGATCCTCACATTGGACTACAATTGGTGCGGTCCTTAGGAGTTCTGCGGTTTCCTTTACTTTGTGCACGTTATTTGGTAATTTGTAAAAACCCTTTGCAACAACAGACGTAAATTCTTCGGAGCGACAATTGTTTAACAAATACAACGGACTGAAAAGTTGTCTTATTTTCAGCGTCCTCCAGTGGCACCGACTATCCAACTTCCCGATCTGCCAGAATGTGTGACCAAAGTGGATTTGGCCACGGGTGGCGAGGAAGCGAGCGATGCGACGCCGCTAAGCTCGCAACACCAGCTGCAACTGTTGCGAGAACGTCTGGAGCAACAGGCGCAACAGACTCGCGCCGCGGTCGCGCAGCTGTTACTGCTACGTGATCAGCTGGCCGCCGAGCAGGCCGCACGTTGCGAGGCGCAGGTGCGTGCTAACTTTGATCTTAGAGTATATTCAACAAGTTCTGTGAACAGATATTTATTATTTATTGCAGGTAGGTCCTTTACCACGATGGCTATTGAATCATTAAGTATCATACCTAATTGTAATTGTCTGATGTCATTTTTTTGTTAAACTGTCTTTGTTTTTGCTCAAGCTTTAGTGTTTCATTATAGGTAGGCAATAAATACAAAATATAAAATGTTACTGACCAGTACAATTATTGGAAGCCTGATATCAGTAGATCCCTCTACAGTTAAATGTAATTTGCAATATTTGATTTCATTCCAAAACATGTTCGCCAGCGATATCGTATTGATATTACAATGTATTGCCCGTACACTATTTTCACCGCTTACAAAACCGATTTGGTAAAGTGATAGATACAATTTGCATGGAATGATAATGATCTGACAGGAATTTATATTTTTCGTCAGACAAACAAGAACATAAAATGTAATTGTAAACATCTCATCACCTAGATTGATGTAAATATGTTTTAAGAAAGGAGTTTGTATACAAAAGTTATCTCACGTTCTCAATAGTACTTTTATTTTTAAATGCGCTCGCTAAAAAGAACAAATGAATGTAGATAGGACTTCCAAAACTGAAAGTTCAATAAAATGCTCGAACAGTACGGGACAATACAGGACAATTTATAGGGGTATCCCCATTAACAAATGGGACAACCCCAATAAATCGGACAGCACTTTTGTAGGGCTACAAATTTAGAATTTAAATCCAACTCGATAAAATAACACTGTAGCAGGACGTGCAAGCGAAATTAAAACGACGTAAAAGTTCAACGCGGTATGTATGCACGAGTGAAAAGTTAATAACGTTTTAACTTTGTCATCGACGGCGAGATTACGTTTTAGACAGGAGGTCGCGAAGTTTTATTGAAATCGAAACGGTCGAGCGCAAATTAATTTAGAAATTCAATAGAGACTTGTTTATAATTACTTTCCGTTTACATTTAGTTACAATTAAAAACTATTGTTTTGTTTCTTTGTATGCAGAACTGTTAAAGTGATTTAATTATACGTATGTTTCAGGCTCGTACTCATCAACTGTTGGTTCACAACAAAGAGTTGCTTGAGCACATTGCTGCTCTAGTATCACACTTGCAAGACCGAGAACGGGGATCCTCTCGGCCAATCAGCGCTCAGCAGTTGACTCTCTTGCCCCAGGTACGCAGAAAATACCACATTCAAATATTTAATTCAAGTCAAGCGTGAACGCACATTTGTTAAAAGCACTTGCTAAGTATTCAAGCAAATTGTAGCATTTGTTCGTTTCAGAGTAAACAAAGCTTAAAGATTGAGTTCAGCGAAAATAACGTTAGTTTTATGTATAACCAGGGCTTGACTGGTTTGCGTTTACGTTTGTACACAGTTTTGTGCACGAACATTTTGTGAGGTCAAAGCGTTGTAGATGTAATTAGTGCTTGCACTTGCACAAAGTTCAATAATGAAATTATGTTTTTTACCTACCTTTATTTTATTGTGGCCTTACATGGTGTACGCTCACTGTAATTTGTGTGTTATAATGTGCACTTCATACGTTTTCTAAACTACATTTTTGATACTGCTGCATAATGTTTTGTTCCGTTGCGTTTTACAAAGGCATGTGCGTTTCGTGTTTTGTTTTAACCTTCATCCAAGCTTTATGAAAAACCTTTTTACGTTTACGTTAACGTTTGTGAAAATCAACAAGTTTATGTGGCTGTGTTCCCGTTTGACAAGCGTACTCTTTTGTTTCCACTATTATTATTTTTTAGACTTTAACTCATACTTTTTAGCCTGCAATTCGTTACTTCCTCCTATAATCTGAACAGATAATGTAAATGTAAATATATAGACTTGAAAATAAACGTACAAGTTATTACCTCTATTGGGACCAACAGACTACTCTGGGGTCTATTGGGGGCTGTTAGCTGAAGTATGATGCCTCATTCAGTTAGTAATCAATGTATTTTGACAGAATCAGGAAATTATCTATGTAATTGTAAACCTTTTAAAGTATAGATATAGGTTTATTTCGGACATTTCAATTAGCGTTAAAATAATGGAAGACTATTACCGGCGCAAGTTTATGATAATAATATAATACAATTTGTTTAGGAACCAAAGGAATTTTATATCAAAATTCTGATCTACTGAATTGTCACTAAGCATTAACATTCCCATATAACGTGTAATTTGTAGATAAAATCAGGCTGTCGTGTTTTGGTGTGACAAATAGCGAATGTGAGGATCAATGTCGCTCTCAGCCACTAATCTCTATAGATTGACGTACCATTTGTCCCTGTCGCTACCCTATCCCCTCCGACACTACGATCTTATTTCCCTGTGTAACCGTAGATTTACAAATATGTTTGAACTCATCACGCATTCAGCATTACTCGAACATCCAAAGGATCTACGATTGTTAGCTTCCCGTTGTTCGGATTTGTCGCATGCACTGTAGCCAGTCGATGTTTTATTTTGTGAGTATTACCGCATCATTATACGTTAGCATTTTAATCGTAACAGCTTTTAAAATACTCGTCAGCTTTTATTTGAGTTCGTTATTTTCTTTAATTGCTGCATATTAATTTTGCTCATACGCTTTATCAACGGACAGTAATTCATTTCTGGTTTTTGTTAATGCCGCTGGATTTAGCCCAAAACGGAGAGCGCTATCAACGAAGCCTTCAAACCAGATAACAAGCCCATGTGCAATGGCAACCGGTCGCCGACTAACACTGAAGTACTCATCAATCTGATCTCCCAGAACACCAAAACCAATAAGAACGTGGAGAACAATAATTTGTCCTTCTCGCCATTCTGTACCTCACCCGTACAAGAGACAGCCAAGGAGGCAAGCTCTGCCCCGTGCTTCGGCGGCATGTCTAATGATCAGATCCAAAACTACTTGATTACCAAATTCCAAAATATGGGTGGTTTCCCAAATGGCAACAGCAACAGCAATGGCAACGAGCAAAAGTCAAGCAACATTAACTACAACCAGCAATTCTTCCAGAATTGCAATGCTTTTCCAACTATTCCGCCGCTCACCAACCACTACAGCAACTCTGACCTGGCGAGCTTGCTGAACCACAAGGTTTACAAGGATATGTGCAGCTCCACCGATGATTTCGGAGATTTGGCCCAGGCCATGAGCGTCGGCCAATCTGAGAACTCGCTCTACAGCAACAGTCAGCCGACTACTTCAAAAGATTCCAGCCCCGATGGCTCCAGCTCTGACGAAGGAGCCCCGTTCATTATGCCACTTTCGCACAACGGCACTCTGACCGCCACCGGAGAGGACGGTCGCGTACGGTTGATAGTACCGGTGAGCCCATCTGAGAGTACCTCAGATGTTGTAGAGGCAAAGGCTGAGGAAGCTCAAGGAGCTTCCGGACACACATTGCGAGTGCCTGGCCAGGAGGCGGCCAGGGCTGGCACGCTGCTGGCGCCCGCCGCGCCCATCACACGCACCACCAGCGAGAAAGTGCCCAACCGCAGCGAGATGATGACGGCCCTGCGCTCGCAGTGGACCCGCCACACCACCAAGTAAACTCGCGACAACCTAAATCCAAATAATTTGAGTCAAGTTACCTAAAACCTTATGTATATTTAGACGTATCTTCTATAAAGTATCTAACTTTCGTCATATTTTGTACAAAGAGCGTAGGTATATTTTAATATATTGTACTCTATTGTTTTTATATTTTGTTAAGAGTAGATAGTATTCTCATTTGAAGATTGAGACTAACGATGGTGCCAAACTTTTGCCACAACTACGTGAATGGCGTTAAACGGAAGAGGGTTAGGGTTGAGATTTATTTACATATCATGTTCTCCTATCTAAGTCCAACGTCATTGGTTTTGTAAACCCATATGTATCTATACATATCCTTTTTCATATCGCCAATAAAATAGGTTTTAGGTTTATGAGCATGTTGTTAAAGTATGAAGTGCAAGCTCGCTGATATTTATGCTTTCGATGAGCAGTTAAAATAATAATAGTGCATTGTCGAAAGGATTTTATGCTTTTTCACGATTTATGTAGTCCTTGTGATAATGGTATATAATGTACAATTTCCTTTCGTGATTCTGCTTCGTAGGTTTTCATATTACGATTATTAGTCGCAGGTAGCATGGTTAATTATATCAATTATAATATTCAAGTCACATTCTCTTATAGACGTTGTTATATCGATGTCAATAGCCTAGAGTTTTGATTATATATTAAGAACTGTCATAAAATAGATGGATCGTAAGTTACCAACCGACGAGATTGCATTCTTCTGGTACCAAGTGAGACAAGTGATTCAAGGAGAATTGTTATGTTAGTATTAATTAGTGTTACGATACACATAATCTTGTTTATGTAATAAACATAGGAAAATTAGGGTCAGTTTATATACCTAGTAGCTAATAATATTTTCATACTTCTATCAAAAGACACCGCAATATCAAAACATTTTTATTTCAACCATTGTAATATTTCATTCTATGCCAAAGATGGTATTAGTATTGAATAAAATTAAGCCAAAGATATGCCAAATTTAAAAAAAACAAAAGTTTGTAATAAAGAATAAATAACAATTAAAATACTTGGCCAAAGATGTCACGCAAACCAAAGGACCAAAGTTATAAGCTTTTCATGTTATACTGTATTTATAACAATTAACTTGGGTTTGTAATGATAAAAGACATGTTGGCCACCAGTATAAGCAAGTGTACCAACATCCATCGGCCAACGTGTTCACAAGGTCTACCAACATAACAAAAATTGCCGATGATGACAATGTGTGGGTAGGTGGCCAGCCAACATGCCTAAGGGCTGAACCCAACACCGAATTTTCAGCGTATTAATTATTTTTAATAATATAGTCAACAATCTAGTCAATAGATTATATTTGGGCATGGTACAAAACCTCCTAACTTACAAATGGTGTGGACTGCAACCATCGCGCCGTGTCCAAGAATATATGTATGAGTCTGCGCCTTATATAAGTAACGTTGTATCTTAACAAGTAAGACAATGCAAATAATTAATTCCTTTACACGACCGTAAAAAGGAACATTGACATTGACCTGCTTATCATCAAGTTTAAGTGAGGATTGAGGATGCAGGCTAGAGTAAAAAATATTGGCATGAAATTAAATTAAACCTTGGCAGTGCCTCTTCCAGGCAAAACTGTCATGAACCGCGGTAGTTCTTATCAATCCTCTGTCTGATACTGTCCCCTTGAACGCACTCTATAAATGTATTATTATCAAATTAAATTAATTAATTCAAACGTAAAATCTAAATGTGAATCAAATATAATCAGTAATTATCCGTTGTTCTAGAAAATATGCATCTAATCAATAGTTTTAAGGTACATCATAATAGTGATTTTCTTCTCCAATAAAAACAAATGAAAAAATACAAAAAAAAAAGAAAATAGTTATGTGTCACAATGAGTAAATTAAGTTAGTCAGCGATGTCAATGTTTCGAATAAATAATCTGAATGTTTCAATGTTCTGTGTTAAATTAATGTCACTCAGTAGAAAATAGTCGATAAAATATGTATGCATTTTGAATTCCGATGTTAGAATTATAGTAACTTGCCTAGAATTTCCATGTCAACGCATTTGCAATAGAAGAAACACTGAACTTATACAACAAATAGTTAGACCTGCATTGTCCTGTTAATCCACACCAATAAATAGCACCTGCTTATACAAACAAATGTTGTTTTATTTATTACTCCTTCCTCTAGCCAATCTTAAATGAATTTAACCAAGAACCGAACTAAAGATGGAAAAAACAAAGACTGTAGAGTTAAGACGATGGCAAAAAGTTGAAAGACTCATTTGAACGTAAATCGATTTAACAACCATTTTTTCCAGTATTTAGACATACTAAGTACACGATTTCATCAAAAGCAGAATAAAAACGAAACAAGAAATAGTAAAACAAAAAATACTAACTCTTCTCTAAAAATTCTTTGAACACAATTATTAAACTTTGAAAAATGAATGTAGTTGTACTTCAAAAAATTGTAGAGAAAATGTACCTTCGATATCCAAATGTTTGCGAACGACTCAATTGTTTGTCCCAACTCTTATCACCAACCTTGTCAACTATAGACAGTCAGATTTTCAATTCTAATATAATTAACGTTGTAGTATAATACACTTTTTAACTCATTCGTAATACTTATAGTTTAGAAAAGGTTTTACTCACACAGTGGTTTTCTCAATTCTAAATATGAAACCTTTCTTTCACCTTCCTAGATATTAAAAAAGTGCTCATAATGATTACAGTTTCTAGGCCTTTGAGTATCTACATGAAGGATTCATTTTTCAGTAAAAGTCAGACACTACCCATTTCCTCCCCCGAGGGAATGGGTGCCCATGAGGATTCATGAAGTATCAATTAAATCTAGAAATTTTCTTAATGACTGCCAGAAAGGACCGATCCAATGAAACAGACCAGTAATACGACGATAATATGTTAACAGGCTAGTACGGTTTATAAGGATCACTCCAACATTCAAACCGAAAAATTCTGCAGCGGTCTGAAAAAAGGCACTCGCAAAAAGACAACTTATGCCCATACCATAACGTTGATAATTGCGTGTTCAAAAAGAACAATTAATGTAAATAAGGAAGTCCAATCACTCAAGTGTTCTAAATAGGCTGCAAAAGGATATCGTTCCTGCAGAAATTGATTCCAAGTCCATTGAGAATACGCTCTAGTAATACGAAGGCAAACTACTGCACGTTTTCCATTTTCCACGCCGTTGCACTTTGTTTACGCACAATAGAAATAATGTGTTTACGGCTCCCGCTCTCTGCCTGCGTCCAACTCTACTCAATGCATACCCACATTCAGACGTAATTAACGAACTGAATTAGAATATTGAATAGATTTATTTTTAGATTCGGTTCAAGGAGTTGATATTGATTCAAGACAAGGCTGTTGACAAACAAACTAAAGGTGGTTTTTGAAAAAAAAATATTATCGATAACCACCTTTAGTTTACAAATTAATTACGGAAATACATAATGCAGATAAAAATGATATTCCTTTTAGGCATCACTACAGGCGGTTACGAATATAAAAATTGAAAATAGAAAAAATCTTATTTCCTGGCTGTAAATAAACCCCCAACCTACAGCACAGCACTCAGGGCCACTAACCACTAGACCAAGCGGCGAGTCTATTAATATGTAACGTCTAACAATAGCTAAGGAAGTATTTGCAATCACACTCAATAACCCACACAATACATTATAACCGTGATAATAAATAAATAATATAACAAGCTTACCCGTTGATCTAAGCTCATAATATATCAGACAAGTAGATTATGGAGGAGTAGGGTATTAATGATTAATCAATAGTTAATAACACTGAACATACTCCGGCCTCTAATCTGCCATCTAACTGTTGGAGGATATAGTTTGCAGATTAGATTAATATTGTACAAAGATCTCACCTTGTTACTCAGACCATTCGTCTTTAGTTCATTGACTTACTTATTAGGGATATGATCATAATATCAATAATAGAAGTAGAAACACACACGAGGGGGAGCTGTTTGCGAACTTTAAAATTAATGGGTGGAACTCATTTTGTAAGATTAACATAAAAAACATGGAAACCTTTCATAAAACAAAGATAAATACCTCAGAAATTCGTTTTTTTTGGTGGCAAAACAATATTCATTATAAATGCACTTGAAACTTTATTTAGGTTTATGGGTTACGAGCTACTAAAATCCATCAAATGTTTTATTTCGAAAAACGAAGTTTATACTCAATCAACCCATGTTGTTTAAACAGCTCTTGAAGCAATTTACTGCTCTTAAATTTTGGAATGTCAACTGCCAGGACATAGATATCTCTAATTACTCAAACCGAGCGTATGTCTCAGGATTTGGTGACGGCGCACAAACCAATGGAGAACTAAATTGCGCTCAACTAGATCGACACTTGATCTCAATCAGAACCAATTTGGACGAATTCCGAACGTGGACGTCTGACAAAATAGCTATCATCGCTCAGTACTGCATTTGCTATCAACTACCACATCATTTATGCTAAAAACAAGTGTTCTTTATCAACAAGACTACAGGGAAAAACCTTTTTAAAGTACTTAGATACGTTCTCGAATGACGAGGACATCGTCTTTTTCCTTTACGAAGTTAAGCGTGAAATTGTCAAAATAAATATACAAGAATTTATGTTTATTTATTCTATCAAATTGCTCTTAAGCTCTCAGCTCTTTGAAGCTGGTTAATATCCGTATCAAAAAATGTGTGAGGATTTTATGCGTATTGCTGATCCGAGTTTTTGATTCGGATAAGAATGTTCAACAATACCTATACCAAGCAACTATTATATAGTTACTATAAAGTACCAAGTTTAGCATCTATTTCATACGTCCTAATACATCTAGGTATATCCCGGGAAAGCCAATTTTGAGACATGACAAGTTTTTTTTTAAAAAACCTTCTTCTATTCTGGAACAAAAGTGCAGAAGCTAAATTATTTTTTAATTAAGCACGTGGTTTAAAGCTATGTCAAATCCATACATGAGAGTGATTCCATCAGGGTTAGAGTAGCCAGCCAGTTTTTGGCCAATTTTAGAGTAAGCGAGCCGTCACCGTACGCCCTAAATTTATGAATTTTCGATTTTTTTTTACTTAAGGCATCTTAAAGTGTCTACACATACATCAGCTAGCCTAGAAACTCCATTTATCTAAAGAGTTCGTATATGAAATGACTTTGTATAGTCATCAAATATTTAAAACTACTAAATCTTCATAAATAATAAAGGCAACTATGTCCCCCTGTGACCTTATTCTTTTGGGACTAACTGAAACTGACGTCGCCGAGACAAGGACACGTCGGCATGCTCACATTTAGGATAGGGTTGTAGCACGTCGTTTATCGATAAGAAGGCCGGTTAGGCGTAACGTAATATTCAATAACTGATAGCAGAAGGCGTTAACAGTAAGCCATTAACTGTGAAAAACTTGTGCTGAGAAAGGATGACAATATTTACTTATAAATAAATAAATAGATTTCCTTCATGTTATGATGGTAAATTTTAAACTTGACGACACTTTCGAATTCCTAACCTTTAATATCCTGACAAACCTAATGACTAAAAACCTTGCATTAAGGAATTTAATCCATGTGTCACGGGAGTTTCACGTCACGTGCACAAAGACTCAGAAAAACATTCGCGGGTCACATAAATGCTTGTCCTATACGTGGATCAAACACTCTACACACTCAGTGGGTTTGGCGTGGTAACTCAAATACGAAGCGTAAGAAAATATACTTAAAACTTTTATAAACATACTAGCTGAACCAGCAAACGTTTTTCGTCCAAAAAACAATATATTTTTTTTAGTGTGAGCAACCCTTATCTCTTAGGTGTATGAAAAATAGATGTTGTTCTATTCTCAGACCTACCCAATATGTGAACAAAATTTCATAAAAATCGGTCGAACCGTTTCGGAGGAGTACGGTAACTAACATCGTGACGATGGAATTTTATATATTAGAAGATATATTGGTAAAATCACAAGTCTAGTGTCAATATAAGTAATTTACTGAAATATTTTTTAGCACCAAAGGATGTCATTTGAAACGCACTATTATAAGTGCGAATATTGTCTAAGAACTGTTTAGATTGCACATGGAACATGTAGTGAATTCAATAGTTCGGGCGGGTCTGCGAAAGAAGGCAAATTTATTTCGCCTCCAGAACAACAGAAACACAACAAAAAACACATACTACATTTTGCACATACATATTGCCCATGAAAGAAGATGATCTGTAATCAATTGCGAGGTTATAAGCAAACCCACTTTTATATTTGCCGGACCACGCCACCGAAATTCTAGATTGATCAGCTATGTGTAAATGTAAGTTATTAAGACTATGTCGAAATCTGTTTGAGGTAAGACGGGCGTCTCGCTGTTCGTCCGTTTCAAGATACCAAATATTTTCGATTCTTAATCTTTCATTAGACAAACTTATTAATCGACCTTGTCTCAAAGAATTGTAATGTTCGCGTACCGACTCTATTCGTTGCACATGCTCATGTTCATCTTCAAGCGATCGAATAATATTATGGTGCACCCTATAATTTGTGAAACGGTCTTCATATTGGGAAAAAGTTTCAGATTCTCGAGATAAAATATGACGTTCGCGATCAGCTGTAAGCCGTAGTTCCCTTTCAGTGAAGGTTTCTGACTCGCGAGACAATGTATGACGTTCTCGGTCAGCTGTGAGCCGTAGTTCTCGTTGTGAAGCAGTTTCAGCTTCTCGGGATAACACATGTTGTTCTCGGTCAATAGTAAGCCTAAGTTCTCGTTGAGAAAAGCTTTGAGACGCACGTGATGTAGCTCGTCTCGCTCTGTCAGCTGCTAATCGCATCTCTCTCTCTGGAGAGCTTGCATTGGCTCGAGAAGTTGAGGCACTAACTCTCATAGAGTTTAATCGATGTGCTCTTTCCTCTGCTGATTCTTGAGAACGCGCATTTCTCATCCTCTTAGCATCTCTCGAATTTCGAGATAAAGATGGTCGTTTTTTAGGTGGCATTTTGTATTTTAATTAACTGTATATTAAATATAGCTGTTGCCCGCGACTTCGTCCGTGGGTAGAAGATATAAGTTATGATTTATACCTGCCCTATTTTTTTCGCATTTTCCTTTGTATCTTCGCTCCTATTAGTCGCAGCGTGATGGTTTATAGCCTAAAGCCTTCCTCGATGAATGGTCTATTCAACACAAAAAGAATTTTTCAATTTGGACCAGTAGTTCCTGAGATTAGCGCGTTCAAACAAACAAACAAACAAACTCTTCAGCTTTATATATTAGTATAGATTATCATTTGAATAGCAGGCATAAATATCTCAACAAATATTGAAAACAAACGTATACAAAGCACATCACTAACGATCGGCTTTTGTCGTCTTTGGCTCATGAATACACTCTAGATGATGCATTCACTATAGGCTTTGACATCAATTTTCATAAACTTCGTTTCCATAAACAAGATATATTGTGAAGCATTTTAGAGCGAAATAGATGCGATCGGCCTAAAAAATGATATAAATGCCATAAGGTTGAAAATCATTCGCACGTCAAAAATTAATGGGATTGACTTGTCTATGCAAAAATATTGTAACACAATTAATAATATTAATATCAACCTTATCATTATAAATACACGTGAAATTTCAGAATAAGTAGACTACTTTCGTTCCACTAATTAGGACCCATACAGCTCAAGGTGTAAGTAGTGTAATTTCAGCTCACTCTGCATTGGAAATGAATGCACCAGTTTTGAGGTGAAAGCGGTTTTAATCAGCACAAGTCAAATATGAAGGGCATGTGTTAACGGCTTACTCAGTTAACTGACAGATCAGTTAAACTGTCGATCAGCAAGAGCTAGTCAGACTGAAGTTGTTAACATCGCCAATATGGACGAAATTTCGGCCAGGATTAATGCCGCATAAAATTTTGAATTGCAAAAACAATTTCTGCAATTCCCGATTGCAAAGGACACGTCGCTTCGGGAAAAGCGAATGAGCAAACTTTTTCGTTTAAGCAAAGTTTTACGCTAAAAGATTGTTTTAAGACCACAAAACTTTACGGAACAAGTAATTGGTCGTCAATTAAAGTTTGTAAAAATTCTATAATTATGTATGTCTACACACTTCAGACAAATCGATTTAAAAAAAATGGTTAGTTTCCTTAAATTCCAATCCTGCTTGGTAATGGTCATACACGTGCGCGTAGAAACCAGTAATACTTATACATCAACACTAGGACAAGTGTAATAATAATTAAGCCGCAGTAATAAGGGTTCTATAGTTCCTCCCCCATCTTCAGAAACCGTTATAAACTCTGCAACACATATCCCTCCTCTATTGTTCAGTTTGTAAGTAGTAATTATCTGCAGTTACACATTTACTGACTTCAGCTAGGCTCACCATCAGCAGTGCATCTAATAAAGCAACGGCAACATCTGCCACTGGACTTTGAATCTTAAGGAAGAAGAGAATAAGAATTAAGTTAGACTGATAGTCAAAATAAGAGGGTTGCTTTTGCGAATATCCTTTTTTATCGTTGTGTATTAGCGTCGTAAACGAGTTTCTTAAAGTGAGCGTTATTCTTGCTAAGTCTTTAACACGTGTGCCTAAAGCAGCCCAATTTAAATGTCTACTCTACGATTTACTTCATGCTATGGAAGCGAATACTGGTTAGGGATATAATGAAGTGAATGATTCTTTATATTTTGAAACCTTGACTCCTGAAAATTCTACTCCACTTTTTTTCGTTGCAAAGATTTATCTGATGTTAATTTATAAACTACAGTTGGAAAGAGACCGGTGAAAACTATTAGTAAGATTTTAATAACTGGCTAGGAAAAACATAATAACTTCTTTTATATTTTAATCTCGAAAATAACATCTTCGTCGAAGTGAACAACCAAAAAAGTAAAGAAAAAGAATCATTAAACAGTAGCCGAACTTGCCTAGACGAAAGCAATCGATTTTTTATTAAAAGTGTAGGTTCCCCGTAGGCCCACAAGACTTAATCCAATCGGAAGCCACCCTAATGTCTGACAAATTGAAAACTTCCTCAGCATTCTGGAACGCTCAATAATTTATAACTCAGTAAAGCCTTTTAACATGAAGCCACTTTATTAGACTAGGAAGCCTCCTAACTAACTTAATATAGAAAGATGAGACGAATATTTTCTCCTTTTAATTTATATTTTAATCAAAAATAAAACAGACAGCGTGGGCAAACAAATTGATATAGAATTAACTTAGTCACAAATAGAAATCTTCATATTTTTGGTGTAGACATTCGTTTTCGATAATTGACGATGCAATTGTTTTCGTCTCGACAGCGATTCGAGAAAGATAAATCTAAATTGTGTACAGACTCTTTGTCCTTTAAAATTTTCTACATTCTTCTTGTTTTACTTTGTAAAGACTTCGCTCTGCACGAGTAATATCACTTACACTTAATTTAATTTTCATTAAGTAATTGCGTTACCCGATAATACCAGAGTATGGCGGCAGCTGCGTCGGTCCACGTGTTGAGTTTATTCCTTGCATCTCGTTCATATCGTGTAATGTAATATAAAGATCCCTTGAAATTACTACGTAGCTATATCTCGGAACCTTGCTTCACAATATTAAGCCCTATTTTTATAAGAATATTCGGGACTACGTATAAAAAGCTGCGTATTGAAATACTCAAATACTTACTTGAGTACTTGACTCTAGAGACTTTCTTCCTTGGCATATTTTATCTAGCCAAATTCTTGAATTATTATAATACTGCCGTGGGTACTGTTAAAATATACTCCTGTGTAACAATAAATACGCAAGGAAACTTTGAGCCTTAGAAGTTCTTTGCTCACGAAATTTACTTAACGTGCAAAAAAAGTTGCTCAAAATATTCAATCCCAGTTGTAGTTTGTTTGGAAGTAGCTTTAAGTAAATCCACTTAGTATTTTCTTGAGTATTATACAAATGTTAGAACAGGAATACTAGGAAGGTCTTAGTACACAAAGTACATAACTACATACTTTGTGTGCCTTCCTAGTATTTCTCTTTGAAAGTAAAATACTTGGTATTATGTCTGTGATACTGAATTATATTTAACTGTTGCAGTATTTTGCGGTAACATTCTATTATTTATGGAAAGCAGCGCACATGCCTAATAAATTCGCATCATAATTTTCGTGCAAATAAACTGAACATTTAAACAGTGAGTGTGCTTAGCGTTTTGTCTGAGTGTCACAATAACACACAAATATACGATGTGTCAGTGGTGTTTTAACTAATGCAAATATTCTCGCATCTTACTAAAAGTAAGTAAGTAGGTAATACTGTCGGTAGGTATGGGTATAAATTTAGTTGTAAGAAGATTATTGAACAGCGTGATGCTGCGTTCAAAATGACATAGCGTCGTTTTTAATCGACGACCTTTACGTTACACCCAATGTAATTTATTTTTTCTACATTAAATGGCAATGTCAAATGTTTGTCCAATAATCCTAACGCAGTCGAGTAAAAATTAGTCAAAGAAAAGCCTTCTAAACATGATAGAGTCGGCAAATTTTGCACCTAATGGGGCCACAACACGTGCACTAAAGACAATATTTTCTACTCTAACAATAACACCCACAGTATTCAGTGCACAACAAACATGCACGTGTTACAACCACATAAGTTTCGAACGTGATGCATTGTTTTAACCTTTTTTAATATAATTTTATTATGTAACAGCTGTCTTCGTCTGCAAAGATAGACCGGTGGTTCTCGCTTCTTCCCGCTAACGCGCCCGCCTTGTCCCGTCCCGAAAGCGGCTTCATCTCGGGAATGGAAGACGCCAACGACGCAGCAACCCTCGCCGAGGCCAGAAACCTGCTCCTCCAGTTAGGAGCAAAGAAAAAACGACGCTTCATTCCACTACGTTTCACTAGAAGAAAGATCTTAGTTAATAAACATACGCTGCTATAATGATATTTTTATAATGTTTGCGCTGTTCAATAAGTTTAGACTATGCTAGTTGTTTGACAGTTTAAAAAAGCTGTGTAGATAGATGTGTCAAACGTTTGTGCGACTAGCGTATGAAGTCGGAAAATCCTATAATCCGACACGTTCGGCATTGGCGCTCAGCTTCACTGCTCCTGCCCTCCCGGCTCTCATACACTGGCAATGGTAGATTGTTAGCAAAGTTCCATAACTGCCACACGCGATACTGTATCTATTAGAGTAGTACATACTAATATTAATGTTATCGTTTAGTACTTAATTTAGGAAAGTACGAGATAATTCTCGAGAACATATAAGGCTACAATATACAAACATGCTGTAAGTTTTTTATTGAAACACAACTGTTTATGAGTTTATTTTTGAGACTGAACTCTTCAAAAAGTATAGCCTTATTGAACAGTGTTTACATTCCGCTTTTAGTGCAATTTTGAGTATCACGATTATTGATAACACATTCTAATATAATAATGTGACTCGGAACAATATTCTGAACAGGGCCCCAATTCTGCTATTTACAACGGCCGATGATTGAATGAAATTTGGCTTAAAATGACAATTTTAGTATTCTCTTAAGCATTTTTTACACAATAATTGTAAATTCAGTGCGGGACGGTATACTCAAGGTCAATACAATTAACATAAAAATATTGTATTAGTAAAATACTTAAGTAAATAGGAATAATTTCAAATTTAATCCAATTGCCATTCAGTCGTCGGCCATTGTAAAATAGCAGAATCGGGGCCCAGGCTAGGTTGATGTAACCATAGGGCTAACAATAAATAGTAAATATACGGTGCTTCGTAGATGAGTGGTTTAGGCACACTTTGAGTTATAAGTACGTAATTTAGTTTCAGTGATCTCAACACAAATGCTACAAGATTGCGTCACTTCGAGTCAGAAATTGGTTTGATATTAAACGTAGGTACTATAACGATTCGACGGGAAAATAGAACAACGTATTTCTGTATACTTATTTTTTTTTATTTGTGATATTTTCTTCGCTATTGTGGTGGAATCTGTTTTGTTATCTCGCGACAACTAAAGATGTTACCCAGTAAATGGTCTTCAAAGTGTATTTCAAAAGAAATGTTAAAAGCAAAGGAAATTAAATGATCAAACGATAGACGAAATATAATCGAAAAAAAGTAAAAAAAAGTAAGTGAAAACAATTCTAGTTCCGCCTTAATTGCGATCGTGCTTTATTTTTATTTATATTATTAATTACTCGATTATGAATATTTACTAAAATGTCCAGTAAACTTTTCTCTGTTCAGACATTATTGAGAATATCGAGAAAAGTAATGTCTAAACAATTTTATAATTTGTTTTTGTTGAAAATCTTTTAGTTTTAATCTAACTTTTTAATTGTATAGCAGTATTAATCGTACTTAATAATTAATTAAACATTAATTAACTGGCGAACAAAAATATCGATGACTTATTTAGAAATATCTAAGTTAGGTTTTTAATTGAATATTAATGGTATTGAAATTAATGCATTTCCTAGAATAATTTCGTTTTTGTAATGCATAGGTTAGAGTAGACGTAAGTAAGATACTGATACTGCATACAGCGACCAAATATTTTGTCTTACAAAGTATTAAACCCACGAGGTGTAGCTATTACAGTAAAGCTCCTAGCACCTAATTTTCTCCGAATAAATGGTACCTTATGAGTCTTTGGGGATCCATGGGCTTAACGGCGAACCATCTTGAGTAATTGAGGCTGGCTACAATGCCACCGGTCTGATTAAAAGAATTAAGTGCCATACTTTAAAAAAAAAAAACTTATAACTTTCAAAAAGCACTAACCCTTATTTTGAAATTCGTATTTCGAATATTGTATGAGTGATTAAAAAAGACTTGAATTATTTTAGGCGCCAGTACCTACGCTGATAAAGGTTACGTTTCGGCCAGTAGATATACTTCAGCCATACGAAGCGAAGGATGTGTTGCGATTGTAGTTTGATCAATATGAGTTTGTATAGTTATGCTAGATATATTATTAGAAGCATTATAATTTTGTGTCTGAAGTAAAGCATCCTTCGTTAAGGCCTGGTGGAATCCCAACCTTAGTTCAATAAAGAGGTCACATTACTTGCTTTTGTGTGCAGATGTGAACCTTTATACTTAATCGTGTGTTGACATTGTCCTCGTGATTATATGTCTCTTATGAAGGCTCTGCTACATAATGAATTTTAATTCTAGGATACCTATGGCTGTTTAAAGTCACAAACTTACCATTAAAAGTGGAGTTAATTAAATTGGATTATGCAAAATCACGAATAGTTTAGATTTACAAAAAAAGGTTGCAAAATAATACTCTTTTTGCTGAGCTAATGTAAACAGCCAGTATGTAAAATTTAGTGAACGTGTGAAATTCTGTGTTCTCAATTATTGGTAAAAAAAACTAGTAAGGTAAACCTCCGATGGTGCAAATAGGAAAATATCTTAATACTAAAAATGCTATGGCGAATAAAAGAAGTGGGATTATAAAATCCAGTCTATTTTTATAACAACATCAGACTTATAAAAATAATTTTGAAACACTGCTCGAAATCATGTAGTAAAATATTTAATCATTTTTAAGTGTGTATTATTGTGTATTATTCGAATTTTGTTTAGTACCATTTTCAAATATGAAAAATGCATTCCATTGTTGTATAATCTATGGTTTTAAATAAATATTGTCTATTTATGGGGGGTATGCAAACTGAATAAAAATGCAAATGTTTTTTTCCTGTCATAGACATTTGAGATTTCATGAATTCGAAATCTCTGAATGTATGCAATTACTAAAAAAAAGTACTGTTTGTGTCAACATTGTCAATTTTTGAAGCTTATTCAAAGTAAGAATGTCCATAAATTGATATTTTTTAAAGAAATATGGTTCTAAGGATTCTAAAGCATACCGCCTTAAGTAAGATCAATGTTGAGTGATTGAATGACTGATTATAATTGATATTGTGTTCTAGTAACGTCTGTTTGATATTTTAGGAATATTAAGATGTTTTAAGATAATTGACATTAGAATTATATTTAAATGAAATATAAAATGTGTGTTTGTCGAAACATTATTTTTCCTTTACCCTCCCCTTGTACCTCACTTTATTTCAGTATGTAAAAAGAAAACAGATTTATTAAGATCAATATTCAAAAAAATCTTATTTAGCTGCAGTGAAGCTAATCAACTTATCCAACATACACAACATATTTGACGACCTCCGTGGTCGAGTGGCGTACGCACCGGTTTCAAGGTGTCGCTAGCTCTGAGGACCCGGGTTCGATCCCCGGTCGGGTCAATGTAAAAATTAACATTTCTACATTGTCTCGGGTCTGGGTGTTTGTGGTACCTTCGTTGTATCTGAATTCCATAACACAAGTGCTTTCGCAACTTACTTTGAGTTCAGAACAATGTATGTGATGTTGTCCGAATTTATTTTATTTTATTTTCAAAGCTCTATAATTTCTACTCATAATAAAAAAGTTAACAACAAAAAAGCTTTTCCATTGATCCACTGGCCACTGCGTAACAAATAGCCTTTGAAATCACAAGCTGACTGCTATGAGGTTTCAAGGCCAAACTAAACCACAGGAGCTGTCACCTTAAAATATGATTAGCTCAATCTTAATAGGCTCACCTCTCTGTTGGATATCCCGACATCCTGGTTAGTGCCTTCAGTCTATACAATCTAAACATAAGAATATTCTCTCTCAATAAGTGTGCTTCTACACTTATTGTTACGCTTTGCATTCGTTGCATATTTCATCCAAGTGAAAGCACATAAGTTAGTCTCTAAAACCAAAAACTAAAAAAAAAACACAACGCAAAAGCCAGTGGATGTTCCTACTTAGCGTCTTTGATATTCGAACCCTGCTGCAAATGACAGATGCAATTAGCATGGGTTAACGTAAGTAGACACGTTGATTGGTGTAATATGGTACATCTGATGAGTAAACCACACTTTTCCTAATTGCTGAGTGCCATGTAATCAAATGGCATCTACTGCCAATTATAACGTTCGAACTGAGGGTCATAGAGCAATATTATTGCAATTGAGGAAGCATGGCAGTGCGCCGTGGAATTGTGATAATATTATTATCTAGATGACCCGGTGACAGGTTCATGTCAATGTAGAATTGCTTAAAATGAAGTGAGAGTTCAATACATTTTTAGTAATCTGTTGATAGCAGACTGAGACAAGTTAAACTGTACTGGTGACTACAGTTTTTGGGAATCTAAAATGAAGAAATTGATAATTAAAATATATTTCATAGATAAGTTTTTTGACACCCGACTAAATATGATTTACTTTTTTGGACCGAAATGGTTTGCATCAAAACATACCGGCTATAAAACAGAAAAGAACTCAGAATAAATCAAAACAATTTAGTATTTCGTGTAAGAACCCTAATTACCAAGAACTCTCGATGATGTCTATCAAGTACCTAAGTATTAATGCAGATAGAGATAAGAAAAAACGAATAGAATTTAGAAGGATGACAATAATAAATTAAGTGCAATAGCGATAAATGAATAAAAGGGAAATGTAGAGTCTATACCTTCAACATTTATTTATGTATTATTGAAGCTCATTAAAGTTTGTTTAAGTGGGGGCATAATATAGTTATGTATACCTTTCTCTAAAATATAGTTACCTACTTCAGCTACTAAGGTAAGTTCTCAGGTAAGTCAGGTAAGTACCTCCAACAAAAGACATGCAAATATTCGATTAAATAAATGATTAAGTGAATATCACACATATCTATTTCAAAGATGATTGTATATCGAAGGGGAAACTATTAGTAGAACATATGCCCAATTTAAATTTGGAAATAAACTCGAGGTTATAAGAATAAATATTCAACGTATACACAAACGAACATATTTTATAAACATTATCGACTACAAAGTAGCTGGATTTAAATATGGATGTTTATGGGTGATCTTCCATCTATTGTCTGTAATCGAGGGAAAAAAACGGCAAAATTCAAGTGAGGGTTCTGTAAAAATATCTTAGCTAAAGAAAAACATATTAGGTATTTGTGAAAAAAATTGTCACCCATTAAAGTTACGAGCGTACCAACCAACCCAGCTTCCCTTCATTTCTCTTATTCGTGGTCAAGACGGCATAAGAAACGGCATTAATAATGTATCTATTAAGGTTTATGTGATACAGCCTGGTAACGGACGGACAGTCAGCGGAGCTTTGGTGACACGTTTCCGTTTTTAGAGTAACGTACCCAAATCGTAAAATATAATTGAATAACTATGGCTACGGCTATCTTTCCGTCCCTCCCCCCACATGACATGCTGTAACTCATAAACAGTTATAATACAGTTGATATTTCTACAGTAATATATTTATATTACCCATATAAAAACAAATGGTACTAATCTGAATCGAGAGTCTCAAAATTCTTGGGCGATTATTTAGGTATCGGAAGTTCTTAGCCCTAAAACGGTATTTTTATATGTAAGGTCATGAACGCAGTAGAAAGTGGTAGCGGATTGACTCAGCTGTGTGGTGTCACTCGCCAAGACCGGTCTAACTGGTTCGGTAACTAATCTTGCATTAAAATGGCTTAGAAAACGTTACTTGAACAAAGATTCAGCATCTGTCGTCTTTTGTTGAAAACATTTTTTTTTTAATAACTGGAGAAACTATTCCATGTTTTTTATTCATGTCTACAGGATCAAGATGTAGTCGCTGCTGATTCCTTCAGGTAAATGGCAAAAGGAGGCACAACAGGTTTGACCCTAGACCACGAACCAACGACCTTTGATAAAAATGGAATAAAATAAAATGACCCCGCAATAAATCCAAAGACCAGAAGACAATATTCCATTCTAAAAGATAGAGGTGATTAATACGTCCCAGAAAATATGCAGTTTGAATTCTTTGATCACTTGATCACAGTTATTTTGTACCGACTTGTCATGACGTTCTCTTACCTATATTTTTCATTGATGCAGATGAAGACCTTATAAGCCATACTATTGGCCAGTCATATGTAAGTCAAGGGTACTGAGGTCGTAATATTGTAAGCAAATAGGTAGGTATGTGTCAAGCAAATATGTGGCTTGAGACGACCATAATCTAAGTAAACAGTATCTACATAATATGTATCTAGTTCTTATCTTAGTTCTTTAGGACATGTGTATGTAGTTTTTTTATATTTAAAGAAAGGGTGAAATACTTATGGACTTTAAAAAGCTGAGCTCCCAAGTCCTCACTTTTCCAAGAAAATATATCTTAGAAGCTCCTCCTTGCATCCTGTTCCTTGCTCCTTGCTCTACTTGCTAAAAACAGTGACTCGTGAGGAAACCAGCTCACATGAGAATGTTTTAACGGGTGTTTAAAAAACCATGTCAGATTCCGTAATAAAGAATCTGATACCAGGTACTATCATACTAAAAGAACCTAAAGCTTTTCGTTTCATGAGTTGCTGCTTCATTTCAGGTACTGAGGGTCAGTTATACCAACACCTCAATCCCTACCTGCTGGACAAACATTTATTTATTTTAGTATTTATCTCATCAGACATTGCTCAGAAAATAAACTCTACCCTAAGTCAAAAAACTTTTTTTCTGCCCGAACAGCAGCCGGCGCAACTACTCATGTCTTTCCCTAATTTGTTTAAGTATGTCAATTGAAAACAATTACTAAGATTATTAAAAAATCTGCTTAACAGAAAACTTAAAAGCAAGTTTTCAAAATGTAAACATTCAAACATTTGAACAAACTCATGATTAAAAAGGACACTGACGTGTTCTTATTTGTAAGGTTATAGAGACTGGCATCCAATCAAGCTATTTACAAGATAATATAAATGGTCGGTATAGGTCAAGCGACCGGTTCTGGACTGACGTAATCTACGAAACCTGCTTCGCTTTATCAGCAAGCGTACTGTATGTAATAAAATGTAAGTAATTTAGCTCTAGACTAAACACTAAATGTTATATTATGGATATGACTCATCAAAATATTGTGATTTTGTAATCGTTTTTTTTCTCTCCAGCCAAGGTCAAGCTGAATCCACGTTCAAATTCGCGATCGGCAATTGCATTTGTATTTAGATGACAATGCATCAGATATCTGGTTTCGCTTTGTTGTAGGTACTGATACGGTTACGTATGTAACGGATTTTTTTATCAAGCAAAAATGAGTTCTTTTAATTCCAGTAATTAACTTCTTTGTGTATCGGGAGGATAAACTGACAATAGCTTCAAAGGTCCTTGGCACAAAACAAAACTCTACCAATAAGTACCACTAATCGACTAAATAAATCTTTCACGAGCTTTTCAAAGATTGTAAACACCTCTACTTATTCATTCTTTTGGTTTATGCGTTACCAAGGCAACCACTCTCGAAATATCCGTCATAATATATGGTGAAGTGTGTAACTATACACATATAATACAAACTCACTTTTTAAAATATGGAATTTCTATGGGTCCTATTGTCTGATTCAAAGAAACGAAACCAGTTGAGAAGGCTAAACGAATAAACAACGAGGTTTAGCTGTGAACTGAATTGACAAGCAGATAAGTTCGCCGAATGTTGTTCAAGCATTGATGTGTATTTGAGGTAAGCAACAATACAACCGCATTAATATACTTATAATGATGTCTGGAGAGTGGCAACGTGTTGCGACACCTGTCATGACGCGTATGATACACAAATTTCATTAAAAAGTTCTAATACATAAGAAAACTTTTTACGACATTGTTTACTAGAATGCATGAAATTCTCTCCCTTAATCAATTTTCCTCATAAACTTTGCTATGATCCAGAGTTTTCAAATTTCAGCATAAAAAATACTACACTATAGGAACTGATGTCACTTTTCTAGCGAGAGAAATCTAAAGTTATAAACAAACATTATTAAATCTAGAAATAACAGAACAAACAGTAAGACATAAACACGCTTCCATTTAAACGCATAACATTAGCGCCACCTCACCTTTCAACGTGTATGCAATAACTCACGGTTAAAAACTAGATGGCGCTGTGCTTTGAGCCAGAAAATCTAGATCGCGCTATTAAGAGATGCAGTGCGTCCCCTTATATAGCCGTCCCGACGAGTCCCTAGTCACATCTCTCTTGGTTAACCACATACGTTGTTGCCGAAGACAACAACTCAACCTAAATTTTTGGAAGGGAACGAAATCGCAGCGTTTGTGTTGTGATTTCGGGCCCGCAGAATACAACAAATACTTAGGCTAAATGTACTTAATAAATGAGCTATTACCTCCTGAGTGAAGTTCATTGATAAGTTAAGTTCACTTCCTTTTAAACTGCGTATAAATTTAAGAGTGCAATAATGTCCCAAATTTTAAATTGTTTGTATCTCTTGCTATCTCTATGGTAGTATAGTTTCGTGTTTAGTTTAACGTTTTCAATTATTCTAAAGCTGAACATTTCTTTAATCTAATACAACGTGCAATTTGTCGTCGGACACTAATACAAAGAGTTCTACAACTAAAAAGGACTAGGTGGGATCCCTGTAACACTAAGCTCCTGCTAAACCCGTCAAACTTCTAACGAGCATCTAATGAAGTCACTATACAAATGTGGCTGCGAACTAATATTTGAACTTCAAGTACGTACAATAGGACGCGAGAAAGCTATAGTAACCAGGAGTTCTGCTCTAGTGGTTATTTTAACAAGCATTGTGATACGGGTATGTTCTGAAGGGCAAACGTATTCACCGGTTTCCTAATTATCAGTTAGAAGTTACTATTGTACGTTGATGCCACCGGCAGTGGGGCCTCGCTCGTGACTCTTTAATAAATGACAATTGCCACTTAATAATACATTTACACGTTAAATGGCAGACGGTTTCCACAAACTAATTTACAGATATACGCAAGGTTAGTTAAATAATGTGAATTCTTTTATTTTGGGGATATTGTGTAGTAACTTGCTTGATTGTGTAAGATTTTTGGCACTAAACTTAGTTTTTCAGTCCTTGTCAAAAGTTTTTAAGAGTTCCGCATTATTTAGTATGATTTTGTATACTGTAGTTATCCTTTCTCTTATTTAAAGATTGACTACGATTATGTTTAAGTAAATTAATGTAAAAGTGTTGTTTTTCTCTATACAAAACTGTACACTACCTGCTTTGGTTTACTAATTTAAATATCTTTCTGTAAATATGTAAAATTAAATTCTATATTTTATTTAGACGTGTTAGATTTTACACTACAGTATCAACATTATTGTATAAACATGATGTAATGTTACAAACATCTGAATATTTCTACGATCACTGAACATAGTCGGAAGCACGTGGTAAGGAAGTTGTAATTGATAAAACAATATCGGCGCAATTGGAAAATCAAACACCAAGATGTTTCTTCAAAATTTTCTTAGCAAAATCTGTCCCACTTAAAGAGCATTTTTGACCATTCTAGCTCGTAGACATAAGATTTAGTTAGTCCGCCGAGTCAGAAAGCTCTGACGTCGTATCTACCGAGGGATGCTTAAATGCAATAAACGTGCATCATATACAATGGCTACATTTTACCACGTACGGGACCGACATCGGTTCAAACAAAGGCATGTCTTTGTCTTACTGGTAAAACTTTTTTCTTGCCTCGCGTAACAGCTTGCCAATATATTCCGTTTCTTCCATTTTCATAGTTCCCGCGCTTTGTTGTCTGATCTGCATGATTTACAGTCGGATTGCGGGATAAAAGAAATTGAATCCGGGAAACGTACAGCTCTATTTCACTATTTTTACAACGCTACAAAATTATCTAAATCCATTGTACCGTTACATAGGATTCGTCCAAAGTTAGATTCGAACTGTTGCATTTGTTTTCACACGATCGAGTGATTTCTTTTTTACCCGACTGCCAAAGAAGGAGGGTGAATGTTTTTACGGGTTATAAAAGGACGCGGATATTTACATACTCTTTATGAAAAAAAACAATAATTTGTTCAGAAGGGTTTACAATATGTAACTTATACCAAGACGAAAATAAATAATCTTGATGTGTGTTGTCGTTAGCATCAGGGCTCTACATAAAGAGTATACTATTCAACTTTAAAATTTAATTTAAGCGACTTTTACTTTGACGTGATGAAAAATAATAATCAAGACAAGAAGACAAGATTGTGTCTTTCACATTTTAAGGAGGTTGCTATTGCATATTTAAACTTTCAAACCTATTGATGTTCTTGGTACCGTAGTGGGTAACTGCGAGGGTTTTTAAGAATCTGTATGAGATTCAGCAAGGCAAATACCGATGATACATTTATTTTTTGCAAATTAAAGCTGCAGTTACGTAGTTGTATGAGATATGTTATTTTTTATTACAATTTTTATGCACCGAAAGCGTAATTTACAGTAGGTATTTAGGTTTTAAAGTTTTCAGCTGGACTGAGTTCTTAGATATCCTAATTCAAATCGGGTAACACTTGGATCACACCACTATATTTTAGGTCAATTAAGCTCTATAAAAGCTTAAAATATCAAGAAAATAAATACGTTCATACAAAGATGAAATCGGCGTTCCAGAAAAAAAAACAATTTATTCCAAGCAAGGTTCTTTCAATCAAATAATAAAACAAAATTGACAAAGGTGTCGTGTGGGTGTAGGATCCAGATAGCACTGATTGAGCGAACAAATAATGTATCCTTTGCACTGCGGGCACCAACAATAATGCTATTATATGCCAATTTAAGAATCTAACAGCCTACTAGGAATAAGGTCTTAAATAAACTGCTGATATTGTGGAAGGGAGATGCCGCTAGTAAGTTTAACGCGCCGTTTCGCTTCAACTTTAGATACAAAATTACTTTAAGCCGCCGTTGTACAGAGTTCGGATGCATCACGATATTCATGACTCAAGAACCGAATCTCAGCCAAACAGATCGTCTGGTACCAAAATGGTCATAACACACGACTACGTTGTTATTAAATGACGTAAGCGTTGCATATATATTGCGAAAGTTTATCGCGGTTATGAACGTAGGTATTAGGTACGTATTATGCACTGTATCGCTAAAGTGATACCAGCAAAACCATTTGAATTTACAATTTTTCAAGTCTTGGCGTATTCAACCTACATTGTCATGGAATGTTTGTGTGTGTGCTAGTATGTTGTGACGAAGATGATTACCATAAGCAGTAATAGATTCATGTTTCTAGTAGAAGACTGGCACTTGGCTATCAACTGGAGTGGTTTGAACAAAATAAATTGGCTTACTTCATCTCCTTTGATTGTTATATCGGAATAAATAAATTTATTGTCAAAAAAACTGCGTTTATTTTTTCACAACTCCCCATTGTAAGTTTATAAATGATTGAATATGCACACTACAGTTATAATGCTTTATTAAATTTCCGATGTGCCTATCTAAAGCCTTCCAACAAAGATAAAAATAATAATAATCATTTTCAAAGCTAAGCTTAACTCAGAAATTACGTCTCTAAAAGTCGTAGAAATATTTAATTTGAATTTATTCTATCTGCGAAGACAGCACTAAAGAACAAAAACAAAGCAAAATAAAACACCTCTATTTTCTACAAAATGTTAACTGTGTAGGTCTTCGCAGTCTCTCGTGATATTCAAATGTTTTACTAAAGTATAAATGTCTCTTCTATTCTGAAGACTGACTGCCTCCCCTGAATAAATAATGTAATCATAATTAATGTTACATACCCGACTGCACCCTAATTAGACGTAGGCATGGCATTAACGCGAGGAAGATGTGTTTGTAACCATTCTACTAATCCTTTTATTCCGTAATTTCTTACACATTTTAAGCGGCAATTTACAGCAAAACGCCTGAGAGACATTTTAGAGTACGAACATTTTAAACACGGTTAATACTTTAAAAGTTTTTATCTAGGTTCATTATTGTGGAGTAAAAAGTAAAAAATAGTACTTTGTGTTTATTTTTGTGACATTTCTTTTTTGAACATATACTTCAAAAATAGAACAAAACAAACCATATTGGAATTGGAAAACCTTCAACAACAACTGCACAAAATAAAACAAAAAGGGAAAACTTTCATTAGGAACTGTAGGGCTTCAATTAAAGCTCGAATTTCAATAATAGTAGGGTGCCTAATCGGTGTTGCACGTTCGTGGTCTTGGCAACACCACAGCGACCAGTCTACGGGCAACCAAACGTTCGTGCGGACACATGTACACCGCCTCACACACGAGCAAAATACGCGCTCCTATGGTTTACCGTTAACCAGCAATGCGAAACAACATACGTGTTATAGTGGGATTTTGAAACAGATTAAACAGTAAGTACCTCTAAACCTTATCTCCGTTGATATAAGTGCGAAATTCCTCGATTTTCAAGTGGCTTTGTAAAACTATTAACTGCAGTCTAAGCGATTTGTGTTGAACCATTTGCTACGGTAAGTTGCACTAGAAAATTCAGACGCTCTTCTATTTCAAAATAAAGTAATGATAGTATTTTTTATCCATTGTAAAAGTTAGATATAGCTATGCTTTGCATATTTAGTATTTACTACAAACGTAGTATATTGGTGCTTAACACGAATACAGAATTTTACAAATATATAGTTTCAACTTTCATAAGTTATTATCGATAGTTCAACCAAACACTAAGTAAATTATAGTTAGGTACATAACGCCTTATCTGACCTCTAAGAATATGACCATATTGACTCGCATCAATCAAGATTATAAGAGAAATTTATACTGACAAGAATGTGTAGGTAATCACATCTGTATAAGGCCAAAACACTTTGCTATAATAACTTCTATCTCCCTATTAGCATGCATCGCGAAAGTATCACCCATATTTCACTTTGATTTTAGTAACCAGTTTTTTCATTGGAATTATTGAAAAATTGCGCGCGGTGGATACTGGTCAGTACTTGGATATTGCAAATGACTTTGTTTATCATAAATTAAAGTAGCTGCGTATTGTACCAGCTACTTGCTAATGAAAGTCCGTCAAAATCGGTTCAGCTATTTCAGAGGTTAGCCGGACTGGACTGACAGACTGACAAACATGTTATAAACTGTTGTTTTATATGAACCTACTGTATATACATTCATGGGCATGTTTTAAAAAACGGTGACTTCAATATTACAAGCAGGATCTCAAATTTTATCTAAATATATAGATAGTATAGATATATAAGATTGCATATAAGTTAGATGTAAATAAAACACATTCCTTTACAATATTCAATGGACAAGGATCTACGTAGGTAACAATTACGAATAAGTCACGACATTTCAAACATACCTCGACTTCAACGTTTTTCTATAATGCTTAATAATCTGATCTAACAAGTACGTAAGTTGTTTACGACCCGTGCGCTCGTCAAGCGATAGATATTGTAACATTATATTTGCCGCCATGTCAACTGAACGATATTGATACTTCATAAGTAGCTGCAAGGATTAGTTACCTTAGATAAACCTTACTAAACTCAATATACTACAGACTCATTTGTTTCGTCAAATGATCTCTTCTTTTCGGAATCATTATTCCTAACTAGTTGTTGCCTAACAAATCGAAATTGATCCCATGGGAACATAAATTCGGAATAAAAACTATCTTATGTGTTAATTCTGGTTATAAACTATCTTTGTACCAACTTACTTCTAAATCGATTCAGTGGTTTTTGCGAGAAAGAGGAACAAACATCCGAATACAAACGTTTGCGTTATTTTTAGTAGGATACTTCATTTGGTCTAGACTTGTCGAGATGCGCGCTTATTGAGAAGCTTGGAATAATGTTTGTAACCTTTTTAAATAGTGTACCAATAGTATCAAAGAAATGTGACCTCAAAAAGTCAAAACTTTCGGTGATGAGAGTTCCACTTAACTGGTAGCAAAGTTTCCACACTTATTAACTTGAACCGAGTTTATTCTATGTGAAATAGTTTTGTATTACTCTTGGCATTAAGGGTAACTTATATCTCTATGTCACATGTCAAGGGATCAATTTTGGGCAAGTTTTAAGCCCTTTAGTGTAGTCACGATAATTAGAAATTATACACCAAGTGCTTTAATTGCTACTTGACAACTTGTGTGTACCTACGCATTGTGCTAGCTCTTGCAAACGGCTCTCTCGTGGTTGATGCGTGGTTAAAGACCAGCCCTGTCTTTAAAGCCTTAAAAAAAGACTTACTAATTATACAACACATCTACATGGCTATTGGGCATAAGCACTTTATGTTCAGAAAATTATCACTTTTCAGTTACGTTACGATGCAGTCAAACCTACCAGAATAATAAGTAATATGTAAAAAATGGGAGGTTTACTAACTTAAAATGAATTGTTTAGTTAGTTTGCATTATGGCAAAATATTTACGTTTACACAATGCCTGCAGTGTTTTAATTTTAGAGTACTATTCTTTACAGTTTACGGCATTACCTACTTACGAATTTCTGCCTTCAGTACATACTTTAAATAAAACCGGTCAAGTGCGAGTCGGACTCGCATCATTGAATGGTTCCGTACAAATAGGCTAAGGAAAAATAAATCCCATACAATACCAGTACCGAGATAAACAATAAAAATTACATTTATTTGCCACCCAACAAATTTTAGAGCTTTCCAAACGTTGCAGAACCTCGTTGTATTTTCATTATTGTTTTTTTGCAACTATAAGTACAACAAATACATCTGCAAAAAATTATACTGTCTAGCTATCGCGTTTCTTGAGATGGAGCCTGGTGACAGATGGGCTGACTGACGGAGAGACAACGTAGCCTAAGTGTTAGAGTTCTGTTTTTACCCTTCGGATACCTACAGAACATTAAAAACGAACAGAAATAAAAACATATCTGTGGATTGCACACTTACATACCTGTTTTTGCTGAGTCGAATATAATTATCATGTAATAAGCTTATTTGTTTCCAAAGACGTAAAAACAAAAGTAAGTAGGTATGTATACCTATAATAATAATGATATTGCTTTGTAACAAGTTGTTGCGAGAAGACAATCATTTGACGAAATACCGACGTTTCTAACTTCCCTATTTTTCTTTACTCGAGTATGGGTGTTTTTTTAGCAATCTACTTAAAGACTTTATAACCAGTAGCTAGTGGTAGTATTTCTATTTAATTTACCTATTCTGAAGCCAAACCAAACCAAAGAAAAAGCTCTCTTTGATGTTCATAGTCACAAGATCTATTATCACACGTAAAAACTAAATAAAAGCACCATTTGTATATGAATCTGAAACAACTTACACTTGAAACGTAAAATTTGAAATTGTTTCAGTTCTTACGGTCCCGACATGCAGCGCCATCTCTTAGTCATTTGGTAAAAGTTCAAAAGTCGAATGAAAGGTTTTGCAAGCTCTTGTTTTATACTAGTTTTAGACCCAATGTAACTAATCACGTAAGCCAATAGGTTATTCTTTTAAACATCTCCAAAATAATTGATTTGAATTGAATGCCTGCTTTGTTTAGACTATAAAATTTGCAATAATAAGTAAGTACTGTAGTTATAATATCTACACTGTATTTTATAATATTTTACTTTTTTTAAACTATGTCAAATTGCAACCGTGATGCTGACAGACTGATACAAAGCCTTCATAAATAAGGTTTCTAATTAAGCTCTGTAAATTTAAGAAGTAAATACAAATCAAATAAACTCAACAATAAACACAAAGGTCTCTTTATAATAATTGTCTAACACAGCCTATAAACGTTGTACATAAATAAAATTCAAAATAACTACCGACATAAACTATTGACTATATTTATTCCATTTGAATAGAAGGCAATGAGGCAAGCGATACGTGAATAATTCACAAACTACTTAGGTTTCCCTCATCCTTGTGTAGTTGCTTATAAAATCATCCCATTTGTAATCGTCTATTGCTCACATCACACGTGAGCTCCCTTCTGGTTCAGTGAACGATCCCAAGAAAATTTCTTCGTAAATAATGTAATTTATGGCTCAGAGTGTTATATTACTATGACAAACATTTTAAATTCCGACGATACTCTAACGTATAATCAATCTTTATCTGGGTTTATATACCTCCGATTAGATATCAGCTAGTTCACACTAGATATTTTTTTGTTTTAGACAGCAACCTGGCACCAATAACAAAAAAACTGGGAGCCGGTCCTACTGGCAAAAGTGGGACCGGTTCTCTTCTTGGGAAAAGTGGTAGCAGTGCACTGGGAAAAAGCGGGAGCAGTACTTTTGGAAAGACTTCGACATCTTCCAAGTCAACCAGTGGAAAGTCTTCTAGTTTGACTCCAAAACTTTCATCTGGGCTAGGTTCCGGTTCTGGTGGCAAGTCATCTATTTTCGGAGCCAGTTCATCAAAAAGTTATGCCGTTTCGTCGCACAGTACCCCTAAGAATAAAACTAGCTTCGGTATTATATGGATACCTACAAGAAAACACAACAAGAAGAAGGATATAGTATACAACAGCCACAACTATTCACACTCTAGAGGGAAATACGAAAGAACACCATCAATGTACAAGTAAGTATCTGCCTAAAACAAAAAAAGCATAAACAAATTGTATATACTTACTTATACATATAATTTACATCGGGAAATATCTATGCAGAAAAAATAAACTTCGGTAATAAGATACGTAGATTTATTCAAGTCTAGACAAAAAGCCAAGGATTTTTACAGTTACGCGTACTTTTAAGGTTTTGAAAATCCCGCCAACACTAAAAAATCGCTGTAGTCTTTAGTCGATTTTATTGTGCTATTTTTAGTGTTCATCTTATTACTTCCCATCTTTAATAGTTTTACAAACGAAACGCGTCCTAAGTTCAAAAGTAGGTTGTGAGTCTAAAATAATAGTCGATTAGTCATCAGAATCGACTTATTAAGCGTAGCTTCACTAGAGTTCGTGGATGTTGTCTTTGTGTGTGTGTTATGTTTATTGTGCTTTGCTTTCTTTGAGTGACATGACATCACAAAAGGCCAGGCTTGTTAGGATACTTCTTTTTTGAAACTTTTTGTATTTACTGAAATTATTAAAATTACTAGTTTTTATATATATTCTCGGGTAAAAAATTGCTTTCAACGATCGCAGCATACCTAACATCGTAAGACTAATAAAACCGAAGTTGCTGTGATTGTTTGTGAACAAAAGTAAAACTTTTTTGTAAGCTTATGTTTATGACTCGCCAACATGCAAGAAAACAACAATTTTGAAACTATCATTCGCACATGGCGTCGTTTGTCCGGGGAACAAATAGAAACTGCTGTAGTAAGGTAAAATGAGTAAATGGATTGATATTGCTGCGGCGATCATTTATCGAGTGTTGTTTACATTATTAATTATGTTGCTGTACACAATTGTGTGTCAACATGTGAGGATTGTCGTGAAATGAAATTCAATCTTCCGGCGCCTGTATGCTTCAGTAGTACATTTGCGACGATACCGCAGCTCAGTTTCATAACTTGCTTTTAATAATCGCAAAAATTCTTCTTTTAAGCATGTCTGGAGATTCACCTGATTTTCAACCGCACAAGAAGAAAGAAGAGGAGACTGACTTGTTAATGCCTGAGAGGACTAAGGCTCCTATTGCAAGTATAGCTACAGGTGGAACTGCATTAGGAGCACCTGACGCACCCTCAGACAGCACTGCTACTGGGAATGCTGAAGAGAAACAGGAGTTTATTCGACATGACAACAAAGAAGAGAGTAAAGTATGTATTGTCTTCCTTATTTCTCTGTATGGTTTATAATAATACTGCTTGTAGATAGCTAAAATGTTAAAAGCTTTGACATAATAAAAAAAAGAGTTCTGCGTGTACAAGTTTCTTGAATTTATTTTAAATCAAGCTGGTTCTGTTGCATTAGATATGGCATGACTTTGTGACACAACATAGATATCTACCAACTATGGCTGTTGAAACAATAGATGTTGTGATGAGTCTTACTACAAATAAATTAATGCTTTATGATATGACTAATTTCAGGAGGCCGCTGGGGACACAAACAGCAAGGAATTCAAGAGTGAAAAGAGTGATGACTATCTTGACAATGATAAAGTCACAAATAAAGCTGAGAAGCAAGATAAGGAGGCCGACAAGTATGGAGATAAAGTGGACTCTGTGTACTTGAGACCTCCCCCACCGCACAAGACTAGGTCGTCCGCTTCAACCGTTGATGATGAAGACTGTGGCATCAAGTGCCTATACTACACAATCCAATGTTGTGACTGTGTTCTCATGTAAGTAAATTTTAGATTTTAACATTATATGCTCATGTAGTATTAAATCTCCCATTATGAGCCAATTTTATACAACACTTATACACATGGTTGTGTAACATGTATTTTTGTACGACAATGTGATATTTTATAAAAAAAATAATTTACTTACTCATCTATTTTGGTATTAACTGTATACATGTACTATTAGTCCTAGCATCTAAATCGCCTGCTATGATTTGTAGATTGTAATAAGTTTGGAATCATTCAGTTAATTGTTATTTGTACTCAAAAGTTAAAAATTCCAGTATGTGTTTTGTGATGTTAACTAGAAAAGCATTCCATTACATTATTTGTTAAGTGGATAAGATATTTTTGTATAATAATTATACAAGTTATCAAAGTTATTCTTGTAATAAAACCAGAAATATAAAATGTTATCCTTCATTATATTGTAAAGAAGAAATCCATGTAAACAAATTGTTTGTATAAGTATTGCATATCATAAAATAACAAAAATGTTAGCATTACTGAAACATTTCTTTTAAGTTTTAGTCAAGACTATTAACAAAATATGGATTTACATCAACAGCTGCAGCAGTTTGTCAGCTGTTCATTATATTTTAAGTATTTAGGTTATAACTATGAACTAGCATTCACTCATTTAATAGTTTAAGGTAACATTTAAGTTATATATTTAAATTAATAACTTTTGTTTCATAGAAATGTTCTGTGCCAGTTGTTATGTATTAGATCTGATATTTATTTAGTAATCTCATATTCCACTGAATATTTTTATATTGTCTTCTGATCATTCCTTCGCCTTTTTTTTATGCCGGAATATGAAACCTACATATATTATGATATGATAAATTGTTGATTGTCTACATTACCGGCTTAGGTTAGTAAATCTTGTTCCTAACATAACCTCATAGGTCACAAACCTACTTAAATGAAATATTGTTATACATTTGATCTTGTTATATGCAGTTATAACATTTCCATTATATCAGTAGTTAGTGAATTGTCCATTATTGCATTAGTAAATTTTTTACAGTTAACAAAAAAAAGTTATACAATACATATACTATTGTTCCTGGTTCAATTTCTGTTAGTCTGGGCTATTGTTTACCTCAGCGGTCCTATTTTCATTCAGGAGATACAGACACTCTTGGACCACCAATGCCAATATGATTTGCCTTTCGTAAAATGAGTTTACCAAGTGTAATGAAATACCTTTATAGCTTTATTTTTGACTTTATATTTTGTCATCTATCACTAAGCGACATGTCTCCGTCCAGATTAGGAGTCTGTACTTGGTATAGTATATAGACTGTAGATTTATATTTTAAATTTATAAAATGTGTACATGTTTGTACAACTAATAAAATATAAACTTGATTCTGTGTTTTATTTGATTATGCTGTATATAATTTAGTTACTGAAATCAGTTTCAAAGAAATAATATTATTATTAGTTCAATAGGTAAGTGTATATTTTAAGGAATTGAGGATACGGTAAAATAGTGCGAAGAGATGCATTTTTGGGATCGATAGAGAAAGCTTCCATAGAAAATTTGATGTTTTCCGAAATAAAATAAATCAATACTCTCAAGCATTAAATTGAATAATGGTGTTGACGCATTTTTATCTAAGCAAACGCGTGCAACTACCCCAAAAACACACTCTATTCAGCCCGTTTTGCAGTAAGCAGAAATGGTTTTAAAGGTTCACTTAAAACACTCAATTAAATTGTACATTTTATTACAACCAATATGTATTAGCACAACTTTAAAGTTTCCAGTACACTGACATTGATAAATGCAAAATTCATAAACATACCTACCCCAGCCTCAAATACAAATGTTTTCCTACTTTTATGATTACATTTAATATTGGTAAGAGAATACATAATTATTGTATTTGTAATACATCAAAGGATTTTTAAACACTTGCCGCTTATGTAAGTTGACGTGAAAATCACGTACAATCTAATCGTGGTACAAAACATCTATTTCTTAACATTAACACATGGTTGCGAGTTGCCTTACACATACTATTGCATCTGAATCTGAAATATATGAATAATTCCTTTATTGATATAGCATATAAATATTGGTAAGAAAGTAGGACTTCTTGCTCTTTAACCCAATAGGGATAATCACATTTAAACAGGCTAGTGAAAGGTTTAGTGTAGGTCCGAATTGCCTGGTAACTAAATACTAATTTAAATGGTAACCAATTATTAATTTTCAATTAATAATCGTTTCTCTTGACTAAGTGAATTACTCGAAATGTGTTATAATATTAATAATTGTATGGTGTTTGTTAACATATCAGCATTAATCGTTTGCTTTTAGTTACTTCTTTGTAAAATTATACTATGAATCCCAAAATAGCAAATAGCTGTTGGCCTACAGGTAAATATTGTATAAAAAACATTTTTTTCACAATATTACTTGCATTTTTAAACGACCAATGATTGATCGGTACTTATACATCCAAAAACGTTTCATAAACGTCTAAATAATAAAACAAGGTATTTAAACCCTGCTTTTTAGCATTGGCATCTATATGACGAGAAAGAAAATTAAATACAGATCTAGTACAACTGATTCAGGAACAATGAAAGACTATGTTTATAGTATTTTAGTATCATTAGAACATTAGAGAAACAGAACAATTCGTTTTAATTATTGGTATCGAGTTCGTTGACCTGATCCTGAAAGACACCAAATAGAATCATATCTCTTATTAAGAAAATACCCTGAATCGTGTCGTGGTAGAAAAGATTTAGTGGACTAAGCAACATGAATCTTAAAAGAACATCAAATTAGTACGATCGAATTGGATACTATCTAATTAATATGTAGTGTAAAGAAGTAGCTAGTTATAAGAATGTACCTATGTTCTATTAGTTTAGGTTCCTAAAAAGTTAAACAATGTTGGTTATACAATATAATTGGTAATATGTATTTATTTTTGTTTTAAATGGAGTTTTCAGACAAAAGACGCCAAGATTGTTTACCTTTTTATAATTACCTAAATGAATAGAGTTTATATAATATTTTAGAATGGAAAAAGTGAAATAGACTGAACTAAAAATTACACTTACCTCAATAAAGTATACAACGTTTAAGTACTTAAAACTACAGTGTACGCTTTATAATTATTGTGCGTAAGTGCGTTTAATACTACCGAGAGAACATAGGTCTTAAGACCGTTTATTACTGACCTAAGTTAGCATTAGTTTACATCTATTCTAACTCGTTTGATGTTCCACGCTCCGCGCTAGCCTTGACGTCTAACATACTATCGAACCTTCGACTACATTGCCAAGAATTAAGAATTCGTGTGGCGCAATCATGATCGCATAACCAATAGCAACATGATATGCAATATTAATAGTATTTGGCATTCCTCGTAATTACAAATAAAGTACAGAAAACGTGCAATAATAACTAGGTGAGTAAATTTATCTAAAATAACAATAATATATTTTCATCGATTTACTATTTCATCTGGCAGTCCTATTGCACAAATACGTCAGATTAAGGTTCATAACATGGCACCGAGCTGCAGTTAAGAAAACGAGTTGCATTAATAAATTATTATTGTTGAAAACACATAGAAACCTCTTTAATAATATTATGCAATTTAAATGAGTTTGCTTTCATCAAGCTTTTTACTTAAAATAACTAAATTTAAACACCACAATAAATAAATTATATTACACAGTATTTTCAATACCACTTCTTGTATAATTCTATGTTATCAAATTATTAAAGTAGATGAATAATAAATAAGGAATGTATGCCGTTACATAGCTCATCAATGTTTTTACATAAATTTCTTTTTGCAATCGTGAAATAAAAACGAATAACGAACGACTAACGAATGTCAACTTGGTACAGGGATTCACAGAACTGCGGAAACATCAAAATATTACATGTTTGCATTCAAATACCTGGCATAACGACCAAGAAATTAAAACGTTCCAAAAACCTAGCTCATTTATTTTGCTGTTGAACCATTCGTTAGAGTCCATGTACGAATAAGATAGTCAATGACAATAATATCAGACTGTTACAAAGAAGCTAAACTTTCATGTAATTTTAATAAAAACAGTGGTTGCGATTAACAAAATTCTAGCAACACGAGGAAAATGAAAATTAGAAGAAGTAACGACGATATATTATTATGACTATATCCAACACCATTGGATCTAGTCGTCGCTTGTAAGACGTAGGTAGGTACCGTACACGCACACATTAAAACGCTTGACGGAACTAATATGTGTATTTCACACAGACCTCGGCTCTAAATATCCACCGTCAATTTAAAACCCCTAAGATTCATCCTTCAATTTAAACTAATCTTTAACACGCATACGCGCTCGCTACTTATAATAATAACATATATTTATATATAATTTTTTTACATAACAAATTTATTATAATGACTTGAATGAAATATTTTCTAACTAAAATAACAATCGTATAGGTTTTGAATTTTTAAGAAAAATTAGGATAGCGTTTACATTATTGGTTTGAGAAATAGATTTAGTCTGTTTAGAACAGTTCTTGGAATAAGAATTGCACATTATTAATAGGAAATAATGAGATTGCTCAAATAGAGTACAATATTGTTACCTTATAATATTGCTCATTAATTCTATAACAGACTGTCGACAGAACTGTAATCCCAAACATGGTTTCTTATTGAAACTTCCAATGTACCTACTTATATAAAGAAATAAATAAATTTAACCTATGAATGCTTTATAAGTAGACAAAAAATGCAGTCAAAAATGATGTGATAATGAAACATATCTGTAAGTTTGTGTATATAACAACATCTCATAAATTCGTTATAATTTAAGTACTTATTGAGTAAAATTAGGAATCGGCTATTTTTTTTATATTTATGTATAAACTGCAAATGGAATTCTTGTTTCGCTTATACATACATTTAAAGTATAATACTAAACTTTAGTATATTAATATCATCAAATTAGATTCGGGATTCAATATTTCTGTGCTCACAACACAGAATGCAGTACAGATTTGGCAACTACAGAACAAATATTCTTTCTCAGAACAAGTTTATTTTGAATAAATTAGTTACCTTTGCGGTAAAAGTACTATCGAAATAAGAACCTCGGAAAGCAATAGTTCATTATAGAATGAACTGTTATTCAAAGAATTTTAAGAATAAAATTATAATGAATACATTGTATTTTCATGTTGCTCTTCAGTTTCTTATTATTTCGATGTAACTTTATATACGGCCTAACTATTCTAATACATTTCATACTGAACTTTGGGAATAAACAGACACTTCCGATTAGCAATTGGACTACAATAAATTAATTCTAAATACAAATACGCTATTCCTATTGTGGTTTCCGTAAGTCACGAATGTACAGCACTGTATGCTTCACCCATGGTTGACTTTAAAAATTAAGTCTCTTGCATTTTGAATGACAATTTCATGATACTAGTTCTTGTGAATGGGTAACGGGTGAGCTTCAGAATTGATGACGTATTTAGTCAAGTCTATGACGAATCTATCGTCACTGAATAGTAAGTACAGGTATTTGAGAGTTTCGGATAAGAAGAATGACTCCATCATGTCCCGTTGCACTGGTTTTTCAACTTTCACGTTGGCTAGTGATGTGTATCCGTTCGGCACTTTCGCGTATTTTTCGAAACCCTGTAAAAGATGCATTTTATGTACATCACAGAACAGTCAATCAAAATATATTTGCCTCAACATTTGTGACATATCTGTCATTTATTTATTTTTACCATTCTCTTTTGAAAAATATTCTATGTCGGCTGGCTAAATTAACTAAGGTAAAATCTTATGGTTGGTTTATAAATAACTAATGCTTGAGTATACAGTTACTTAGCAGTACCGCCATTAATGTAGCGTCAAATATATCTTTGCTTATATCTCGTATAATTTTCAAACACAGGAAAATTTTTAGTTTTTTTTTTTAATTTCACAAAATCTGTTACCATGTCTGGATGCAGTGTAACGCGTAAGCAGTATTTGCAGCTGTGGACCGCGATTATTCAGCTGATGGTTTAATAATAATGCCCAACATGTATGGTACGCTAGTAAAGTACTAACCTGGTATATTTGCCATCCCCAGTCTTGGTAGGTAGTGTTGCCAGTTATTTGGTACATGTACCAGAGGCTCTCGACGAATTCTGGCCGCAGGAGTGTGTGAGCATCAGCAGTTTTCGTATACATGTCATCAGTAGCACTAGCCTGTAATATAAGATATCGTATTTTAGAGAGAAATGTTTGTTTAACTGAACTACACAGATCAATATAACAATGTGTCGACTTTATCGAAAAAATCGATTGAGGCAAGGGTTAATCGACATTAATACCCAGTGAAAGTAACCGTCGATTCGTCTGCTAAAGTTTTTGGTGAACTCGGTGCAGTGTAAGATTGAATCTCCAAGAAACTAATTACTAAAGGCAAGTTTTTTGTGATATCCAAACGAAATCTGGAAGACGAAATTGGAACAGTTTCGTCTTCCATAAACAGGTAAAGTTTTCTTTTTCACTGAGTGATAGCAAATTGACATAAGAAAAAAAACGAGTAGAAGGAAGTGTGGGCAAGAGTATTTTTGTATTTCGCGGCAAGGGATTATTAGACGACAAATATTCAGCGCTTCTATAGAAATAACGTGACCAACGTAAAGCGTTTGACTTGTCGCAGTGTTGAATACTTACCAAGTTGAAATGTGTGATTTCAGGAGCCAAGAAAGTAGGATGAGCAGCATAAGTTAAGTAGCAAGTGTGAAGCAGTTCCTCAGCCAGCGTCATGTGCCAATCGGGGAGGCCATTGGCGTGTCCAAGAGCGAGGGTGCCCGGCAGGAAACACGTCAGGTGGTCCATTTTAGGGTTAAATGCCTGAAATTAGAGATTTTTGCGAGTAGTTTCTTTGAAGTTTTTAAGATAAAGCCGATTTATAGTATGTCATCTGAGTTTAGGATGTGTTTGTATGGCTCAATGGTTGTTTTTCTTTGGTACTTTTTCGGTACTTTTAATTTTTTTAGTTTTTATTTAAGGGCTGGGACATTTCTTAGATGTTTAAACATGGTTCTGGCGCAACATTCCTAAAGTAAACAGTAATATTTACTGAAAAGAGATTAAGATTTTTACAAATTTTGTGTAAGAATATTTTTTTAAGTTACGTTTGCCTCATCCTTCGTATCACTTTGCCATAAGTTTTATTATTGACTGGTATTACCGTTGCAATGTTTACAAATGTAATATCTATCTTCCATCTATTAATTAAAACCACTAGTCATTTTACCATTTAGAGTAATTTAGACCTTAATTTCCTACTTCATCATTAATTATTTCACGTTTTACTTTCTTGTGCAATTGTTTACCGTCACGGTGTCTTATCGCAAGTTTCCTTCCTGTCAGAAATGTTTCAAGAAATATGCCATAGTTAATTGTTTTTCTTTTATAATGTACTATACTCGTTAAACGGTATAATAAATGCAGTATATAAAGTTGCAATAACTGCTAATAAGTATGAAATTAACTGTGAAAGCAGGTAATTACTATGCCATAACAATTTAGTGGTGGAGAATACTTAGTTAATAAACTAATAAGGTAGTAACATGATTTTGTATTGAATGAACTGTTCACGAATGCGGTTCCAGAATTCAAATATTAAGAAATATAGGTTTTCTATATTGTACATTGTAATAAAAAGTCATTACAAATTAATTACTTAGGATGAAAATCTTGAATCAAAATTATGTAAAAAATTGATAATTATAAATATTTACAAACGGATACGATAACATTTATCATTCATGACGTCATTTTTACATAAATAGATAGATAGATAGATAGCACTGTTATAGATTTGATAAGTTATTGTTTTAGATTACATATTCTCTACAGTATTTCTCCGTTATCAGCCACCAGTCATTATCAATTTCATTTATCAAAGATCAAGCGGAAGCAGGTGAGAAGGTGTTTGACAAAACGACTTCTGTCTCACTCTACTAACCGACGGTTCTGTGGGATAGATAGGATCATGGGGAAGAGAAGTCATACTTATGAATGACACTGTACAAAATCTCCCCCTGCCCCCCCTGCCCTCAATGTGTAAAGTGTCATAGAAATTGTAGATTCAAATAGAGAACGACCGCGCTATCCCAATCCTTTCAGAGCAATGACAAACTTCAAAATTCGTTGAATTATAGTGTCGCCTATGATTCTTAGCAGCCCTGGCGGTTTTGGAAAGGGTTTGTTATAATCCGAAAAAATATAATTTATTAGCAGGTAGCGCGACAAGTTGCCACCATTATCTAAACTATTAAAAATATGAGATATACTGAGCAAGTCGAATCCAGGACTATTTTGGACCTTATTACCGGATCCACTGAATACCTTACAGAACGATACCTAGGAAATAGTATCTCCCTTTTTCTGTTAAGCCTCACCTCGGATCCAGCCGACAGTTCTCCAATAAACAAATGCTTGTTCGGCGATGACCGCTTAACGAGGAAAGATCGAATGCCTTCGATCGCAGTCAGGTAGTCGTCAAGCAAACTGAAAATACAAACGAAATTCCTAAAATGACACAAATCAACGTATTGTAAGTAATAGATTCGACCTTTTAAATCGCAAATTGAGCTTAATTGTGGCGGACAGACGGGTTATTAAGAGCAACACAAAAATAGCATTCGCGGTTTCGGACAGCGCCTGTCTAGATGGTATTGAAATATCTGACCCGGTTTTAAAAAGGTTCTGTTTAGGACAAATCGATATGAACAGCTTTCTCAAATTAAAAATGGGATAACCGCTATTTGAATTAATGATCATAATTTTATTAGACTGTCTTTTTTCAAGAAAGTGTTTTATAGCCAACTGCAAAAGCGTTTATTAAATACACATTTTTTTTACTCATAAGGATTTCTGTTGTATCCGTTTTAATCATTTGTTTACGATAAACACTGCTTCCAAAATAGCAAAGCAAATAACTAGCATTACTACTACTACTCTTATCAGCATAGTTTCAATTTAAGTCAACGTGTCGGAAAAAACAGAATATATAATAGCAGAGCCGCTAGCACAGGTAGACAAAAACCGTTATGACTGCAGGAAAAGTACAAAAATAGTATATGAAACTGTTGACAAAACACCATGGTACAATCATTTAAATAACGGCAGCGATAACAGAACATAATTGTTAAAGTTACGCAATAATGGCGCACAGCAGCGTGTTTCCAATAAAAAAACTTGGTGGTGCCGATATGCAATGTTGTAAAACAAAGTAAACATCGTAACAATTCAGAGAAGTTAGATGAATGCTCAGCTGTTATGTAAGCCAAAAAGGGCAATATAACGTCTCAATCTTATAGGACAGGTTACTGACTTTTTAACAGTAGTACATTACAGATGATAAGAATTGACCCCTATATTGGAAGGTTAAATGGTACTTACTAGTTTACAGTTTTCCCAGTCTGCAGCCATTGTTTGAGTAAGTACTCGTAGTAACTGTCTCCTCTGGCGCCAAGGGTGATGGTGGCGTGGGGAAGGAAGTGTCCAGTGTTCGGGTTGATGAATATCGGGACCAGACCATGTTTCTTCGGCAAATGGTGAATTTTCTCGGAGACAGCCGCAGCGGCGTCCTGTTAACATTTATTTAACAGTTAATAGCCAAATTTTAAAGTTTGTAGAATAAATAATGACTTTTTGGTAAAAGTCGGTAATATATTCTTGTTTTTCTCTTCACTTAACAGTCTCAAGACTCATTTTTATTTCACAGTCTACGAAATGATTGGTGCTATAAAACTTATCGATGCTGATTTGATTTTGCAAACAATGCTTCAATGTTTTAAGTAAAACATCGTGAAAAGGATTCGACCATAAGATTTACCTACATGCCAAGTATATTATTTATCTATTGAATTATCATACCTAACCATAACATACTTGACTATTCTATCACGTAGGTAAGCATAACACGTGAGAATTCTAATACAAATAAGTTTTTTAGAAGACATGATAAATTAATTAGGCGAGTAACAATTGAATTTTTTAGTAGACTGCGGATCGTTCGTTCGTTCCCCTTTGCCCCTAGACTATAGGGAACGGAGATGCATTCGCCTTCCCCAGGGCCTTGAGTTCATCTAGTGCACAAAAAAGGTTACAATCTATACTAATATATAAACCTGAAAAGTTTGTTTGTTTGTTTGTTTGTTTGTTTGAACGCGCTAATCTCAGGAACTACTGGTCCAAATTGAAAAATTCCTTTTGTGTTGAGTAGACAATTAATCGAGGAAGGCTTTAGGCTATAAACCATCACGCTGCGACTAATAGGAGTGAAGATACAATGGAAAATGTGAAAAAGAAACAGGAGGGGTATAAATCATAACTTACATCTTCTTCTACCCACGGGAACGAAGTCGCGGGCAACAGCTAGTTGATAAATAAAAATCGTCCAATTATTCTAATGAGGTTGCATTAGAATGTCTGGGTATAGAAGGAAACCTGTGTTCAGCTCTAGGAAAGAGGTTGGTATTAATAATCTAATATATATGTTTTGTAAATTACCTTCAACAAGTTACTTGTATTTAACTATTTATCAAGCACTAACATGAATTGTACACAAATTAATTCTATAAATAGTATAGGAATGCATTGTCTCGTAGTTTAAAAATAAATTGACGTCCTTCGTTCTTCGTTTACATGTTTTCAAATACCTACCTACTTGCTTACAGATCCGAGATCACAATGCGTGACGCAACTCACTGTCATTAAGTTTACGTCGTCGGCATCAATTTTAGGAAAGTCAGCGTAAAATAATATGGATACATTATACAAAAGTAATGAATATTTAAATGCATATATCGTTTTACATGAGAAGGCAAAAAAATAACTCATTATTGCGAAATAAGCTTAGTTTCTATTCTAAGTGTCTGTTTAGTTGTGTCTCTGAGATCTTCTAATCTTAATCTCATTTGGTTGTCATAAGTTGTATTATATGAATTAAATTTTAAGTAAAGAACAGATAAGAATAAACATTATTATTACACATATGCCTTTAAAAAAGCACCGCGGCTCTTCAAATGAAGTAAAGCCGTGAATAAAGAGAAATGCAATGCAAATAACTGAGATGTAAACATAGCACTGATATCATACCTCAAATGCAGGGTTCTTGCTCGCCCTAGACAGCTCCCTGAACTCGAGTTGAACTGTAGTCACTTCCGCCGTGGTACTGTAATGGGACCACTCGGGCGCGTGAGCAGTCCTTAAACCGAGATTAACGTCCGAATACGGAATGCCAGATGGCGAGGAAAATGCCGCCATCAAACGATCACCCAAATCCGTCTGAAATATTATAGAACTCAATTATTCTACGTCCATAATACGTGAAATATTTCCAAGCAATACCACTCACCGCTTTAGTAAGAAACATCTCATCTTGTGTAAAATGATAACAGGACAGCAAAGCCCCAAGAACTCTTATGGTTACTTCAAAGAAATTGACGTCTTTGTTCTTTGTAAAGACCAATTCGTTTTTGATCCATTGTTTGCCTTCCTCGAATTCTGTTACGAAAATGAAGGAGTTTTTGTTACAAATATTTCAGTAATTGTCCTCTTAACTGTCTTATTTCGTTGGCAAACAAACTCGACTATAGTGGCGATTTACAAACTTGATAAGAAACGGCAATTAAAAATAATACGTGCAATGTTTCTAAACTGTACCTATGGTTCTTTTATGAGTGTTAGCCGTAAATGTATTCTAAACATGATAAAACGTTAACCATGTATGACGGCATAAAATGAAATCAGCTTGTAAAATATTACTGCGTTTTATGCTTTTTTTAACTTTACCTTCAGTCAGTCCCATAATATAGGCTGTATCCAGTGAGTCAACAATCGTGAGTCCAAGGGAAAACCAGTCGAAAGCCATGCCGGACACTGGCTTCAGATTGTCATGACCCCAAGCATGGTCTTTGTAACCGCGCCATGCGTGTCTAAAGCTCTCGACTACGGCGTATTGTCGAGCATTTTTCGGTCCTTAATATATTTAAAAATACAGTTTAGCGGTCCATTTTTCAAACAAATCTTCTCATTTATGTAAATGTAATGAGTTATTTTAACATAAATTATGAACAGTTAGCGGTCAAGTAGATTAAACTTTGTAGATCCTGTTGAGAAGTCTAAATGAATATTAAGTGGAATAAGACGTACCTGTAAAAATCGGTCTTTCATTGTGTACAAAATCCAAAACAACAGTCTTTTTGGGAACAGCCGAGTCCGCTACTGGCTCAATGACTAGAGAAATATTCTTTAGGGTTTCCTAAAATACATAAACGTCATTACAAGGTTTTCAAAGATTGTCTTATTAAAAAGGATTTAATATTTTGAATACTATGAATATATGTTAAGGGCCTGAGACTTTACGCCTCGTCTAAAGTAATACTATTGCTTATGTCAAAGAGATGCCACTCTCCGTCTTTACTCTTTGCTTTCATAACCAAATATAATATTATTTCACAGCCTGGTGGTAGACGCTTGATCATCATACAATGAGGGTAATCCATTATATTTAAAAACATTTATATAACATGGTATCAAACAGTAATACTAAAAGTAATTAATGTCCATTATTTTAATTGCCGCTATACCAGTAGTCATTATCTCTGTTAAAATTTCACAGATAACAGCAACTGGTAACTCTACTCCGCTACCAGTACAAGTGGCACTGTAGTAGCATGCTGTGTATTATCTCCATAATAGATTGATAAATAACAGGAAATGAATGGGTGGGCTTCAATGATTTTGTAGTCGGCACAGATTTAGGTATTATAGTAAACATTTTTTATTCCTTTCACATTTATCTGGCTGTATTTAAATTAAATTTGCTTGTCAGTTTCAAGTGTGTGAAATGAATATAAAAAACAATGCAGTAATAACTTACTTGTGCTAATTCACTACGATTAAGTTTATCTATCTTATTAGCAACCTTAGAAACATAAAACATTACTAAAACGGTTGCTGTTAGTATAGTTAGAGCATAAACTATGGTTCTTTGCAGTCTTGATAGGCGATTCCATCTCTGAAAATAAATATACATTGTTATCTTCTGTTGCTATAATTAAAAGCCATAGACATACTAAATTATAAGACATACTATATTAGAACAGGAAATATCACCTTTTTCATGACTAATTTATTAACAATATAGCAGAGATATGGATAGAGGGTCATTTAGGATAAGGAAGACAAATAAAAAAGAAAAATGAAGTATACTAACTGAAGGACAAGGCTGAAGTTACAACATATAGAGAAATATCAGTTGGTATGGTATATTGTCATGTGTCCAGCACTTAAAATATGATGATGTTATTGTCCGTAAACCATATTTTAGACCTAAGGTATTAAATATAATAAATATCTTTTTTCAGTAATGCAGCTAATGAATTTAGCTTTGAAATGATTGAATGAAGGGTTCTAAACATTTTGTTAATACATATATAACAAGTAGGTATGGATTGCACATGTTTATATCAACACTGAACACTTGAATACACATAGCAACAGTTGCACAATCACTTGTATGACCTAAAATTTTACTGTACCATGCATGCATGAAAATTGCATTTGATAGAAAATATTTACATCTCTTCAATAATAACATAAAGTGATAGAAGACTCTAAACTTGTTGAGGAAACAAATTAGGTCTGGTAATAGGGATTTCTCAAATTGTTAAAATTAATTAAATCATAATTAGGCTTGTAGTTAGGTAGTTAGTTACTACATAACATGGCTAGGTTCAGTCAAGCAATTTGTTGCCTACATTATTTTTAGTCAACTCTCATCTGCTATTCAAGTACTTATGTTTGTATTTAAGAGATTTTTTAACTCAAATCCAAAAAATTTGGTATTTAAAGTATATTCAAGTAAGATATGCAGTAACTTCAGAGTATACCAACATTACTGAGAGGCCAACTCAGTTTGATACCAGAGACTACAACAAACTAAGAGACAAGATCATGAAACTGGGTGTTCTGCAACTCTCGGTAACAATGAGAAGCAAGGAGGTGTCTCCTGAGCTGAGGCCCATGTAAAACAAAAGACAACATATTTTGCAGTGTTATATTGGCCTCAGTTGTTCAAAACATAGTCCAACACAATTCTAAAATCAAATTGCTCTGCACACATGGTTTTTTTAAATAAATAGAAATAAAAACTTTGTTATTTGGGCCATACTATAAATACCCTACAACTATACAGGTACCTTTACAAGATACTTTTGTTTTCTCTAATTCATCTTTCATCTTCATCTCAGAACAATGATGGGTTTAAAGTAATGATGGGAACACTCACCCTTATAATTTTTCTGTGTGATGCACTCTGCTGATGGTCTGCGATTAGCACAGATGTATCACTCTTTAAACTCCACTTGCCTATACTGGGTTGAGGAACTATTTGTTGTTGGCTAGCTTCACCAAACTGTATCTTCATATCCATTTTGGATTTCAACATGACTAAAATCTGATTCTAACCAGCATACTATATTTTAGGCATTGTTTTTTTTCTGGAATATAAGTGGAATTCGATTTAGGAACTTGAATTATCTTATGACTGAATTCTCTTTGCTCAGATTTTTTAAATATTGGAGGGAATGGATCAACTGGTAAAAAAAATTGTAAGTGATAATGCGAGATAGGTATTTAGTAAATACAAATCTATGTGAAAATTGTATTACATTTCCGATTTTATACATTACATTCAAGGAAGAAATCAATGCACCGATTTAATTTTAAACGCCTATAGAAAGACCTGCCTATAAAATGGCAAAATCTGGGCTATATCGAATCCTAAAAATTTTCTCTACTGAACTAGAAGTGCTAAGCCATACTTAAATAATCTCCAAATTAATCTTACATAAATGTTTGCCAAAAATATAGGTAAATATATTTAGCAAAATCACTAATTCCATATCAACATTGCACCAAAAACTACGTTACGTTATCTTTAAGTTTTGGTCACAATATTTTTAGTTGAATTAATACATTTCTTTGACAAAAATTGCAAAAAAGTCGTAAGTATCACACGTATATACAAAGTACCGAGAACTAGACACTAGACAGCCAGCAGTACCGCACACAACCCACAGATAATGAATAAAGGAGAATTAAAATTGTAAGGCTAGAACATTGTAATTCCCGACTGCAAATAAGTAACGAACTACATTACAAGGCGCACGTTCATTGGTTAATAGTTCAATTCTAACCAATCATATCTCTGAAACACCGTTAGTTCGTGTGTTCTACCTTTATTTGGTGACATGTCATGTCATTGTCAAATGAATTTGGAGACAAATACAGATTATAAAGTTTTATTTTATTGAATATTAAGATTTATGAATAAAAATTCGTAATATAATATAATCGCAAGATATAATCAAACTATAAAGAAAGCGTATTAAATATTAAAACTGTACTGATTTTAATAAAAGCTGGTATAAAACTTTTTGTCTAATTTATTTACAGTGGACCAGGAAGTATTGTCAAAATAAATATCCGGTCGGGAACTTTGGTCGGAAATTTTAAATAAATACTTACACTAGTACTATGTAGCTGACATAAAATAACAATCGTTTTTTTATCGATTAGACCATAACGACAAAACGAAATAAACTCAAAATCCATTTGCCAAAATAGTCTCATGACACAACATAATGTTAGCTGTTTGTAGGCCGTATCTTTTTGCTAAAAAATCTCTTTAAAAAATCTGGCCAGTAATAAAATATAATCCAATTGACATTTCCTAAAAGATTCTTGGTAGTTGTGATTATTTTGTATAGTTAATTTAATTTCGTTATATTTTGCTTCATCAATACCGTTTATTTTTTAAATACTAGTACCCAATAATAAGATTTATACAATAAATTGATATACGCCTCCATTTATAGTTCACTATAGTGTTAATGCCTCAGTCAGAATACTGGCCGTTCACCAAAGGGAAGACGGCAGAAAATGTTGAATACAGTGATAAATCGGCAATAGTAAGTACTTTTTGAAACTTTTTATAAGTTAGGAGAACATGAAATTTTAATAATAAAACCTTTTGTAGCAGAAACAGCTGGGAGATATGGAAGGAGAAGTGAAAGAAATGCAAATGGAGTTGGCAGCTATTAAAAGAGATAGAATGGATTTATTCTCGCGAAAACAATCAAAAGGATTTGTTTTAGTAAGTATCTACCTGAGAGAATATTCAATGAAAATATTTTTAGTATCGTTTTACCTGTCTCAAAACAGATAAACAAACAGACACGTAAAAATTGTACAAAGATCAGTCGCTTGATTAATTCATGCATTGTGTGGGAATCAAACCCGCAACTAGTTTGTGTTAAAATATTCAATCACGCTTTCATTCATGCTCTTGTTCTATACTCGTCACCTACTGCATCTATACGGACCTGCTCTAATTAAACTGTAGTTAGGTACCTATGATTTAATTAGAGTGTGTATACGAGTTACGCAGTCAGCTGTAACAACCGCCAATCAACAATACGTACCTACTCCGCAGCTGAGTAGGTTCGGAAACCAAAACATTGCCTACATTTTGTATGAGATAATATTTTAAACTAACAAAGACTAAACATGGAATTTGAGAGAAAAGACAATCTTCCAAATATTGTTTATTGCAACTAGACACGAAGTATAGGAGGAGTTGTTTCGATTTATACCTACTTTACCTACAATAAATTTTGGGCGTGTTCCAATTTACAATTCCTTCCAATAATTGCAGAATTAGTGCGATTGATTTTCAAAATTGCTGAGAAGAACGTTGTTAAAATTGTGACCGATTTGGCTTTATCCATGATTGTGTGCCTAAGATTTAGATGACCCAAAACGAGTGCCACCTAGTAGTCGAAAGCTATAGCAGATAATAATCATTTACTTAATGTGTATTTAGCTTTATTCCTTAAAGAACCGACTAGTCAGCTATGTCCTTCGTCGACACAAAAATGCATTTTGCAAAATTAGTTTAAATAATTGCAAATATGCTAGATTACGCGTGCTACTGTTATAGCAGTTGGCGCCGCGCAAACCTTGTAAAGACACCAAACGTCAGCGCTCGTAAAACGCTGCTGGTGGATATCATGCTTAGGCTCTGTATATTTCTGATAAATACAGACTTTAGCAAACAAAGTAGTAAGAGTACCATGTTTTAGGAAGCTGAAGAAATGCTTAAAAGTTCAGAACCACACCACTATTCACCAGAAGAGAACTTTACGAAGTACCCCGAAGTGAGTAATAAGTGTCATTTTAAACGTTGTTCCAGTAGATTTAAAAAATGATATAACTAGATCAAAATAAGCAATGCAGAGATGAAGATGTGTTTCCAGTTAAAATGAAAGTAGATTTTTTTATTAGTCCGTTTTAATTTAGGTAGCAAAACTTCGGGAGGAATTAATTAAAGCCAAAAAAGCAGCTGACGAAGAAAGATATCAGCGAGAAAAATATGAATCCAAACTGAAAGATTTGGAATTAAAGCTTAACAACATTTGCTGTGCTGGAATGATCACCGAAAAAAAGGCACGATTTCTTGTCAGTTTCTGACTTGTACTCGTAGTTATTAATTATTTAATTCCTTATTGTACTCAATATAAAAACATAAGACAAAATAAATCATAAGTTAATAAATAGGCTAATTTGTCACAAATGGCAAATGATACCATAATACCTATTTCATAATGTCGAAGTTGGAACTTGGTGTATGAATGTTTTAGAATTCTGATCCTAAGTAAATGCAAGTGGCACGTGGCATAAGCAGCAGTAGATGAACCATCTAGATATGCTATTGAACATTGCATGTAAAATCTAATAATGAGAGTCTACCTTACTGCTAGAAGATAAACATCCTGCCAATGTCAAGTCTACTGTTAGATTAGGAATTACATTGGCAACATCTTTATCATTATGATGATGGGCAATTAGTTGTACAATATTACATACACTTTGAACAAAATAAATGTCTTGCATAAAAAAAGTTAGGTGATCTTGGAAATGCCATTGTTTCATTCCTATAAATTTTCCCATGTACAATAATTATTTTATGAATGACCTAGGAAGATTCCTAATTGTTGTTATGCATTGCAAAATGTAAACAACCGCTTCAATAATTGGTTTTGTACGTTGATATATTTACTATAGGAGACGAAGAAATATTCCGATGAGGAAATAACGGTTTATAAAACACAAATTCGTGATATGAAGGAGGAAGCGGAGGAGTTAAAAATTACTTTGGTGGAGAAAACTGAACAGTTACAGGAATACCGCATAAAAGTGAGTTTTTGCATTATTCCTGAATGCTGATTTCAACTTTTTATTTATTTATCTGGCTGATCTGCCGATTTTCTTTCTGCGCACTGGTTTATGAACCTATACCATCCAGAGCCTCACCCAAAGGCATATAAAAATATGCAGATCATTCAGTCGTTTCGGAGGAGTTCAGTGATATAAGTACACAGTAACGAATGTGCAGAAAAAAATATATAGGTAGGCATATACCTAAAGGTTTTCAGAAAGCGCTGGGATTTGCGAAGCGGGTAAACTTTGCACCCCTCACTGCCATCAGTGACTGTAGGTTCCTGTATCCTAACTAAAGAATCATATGCTGCAAGTTAACTCACTCATTCTTAATTTTATATTGAATTCCATTCAGACTTCGAATGTTCCCTTCAACGACTTGCCTAGATTGACCCAGGTCAGTGCTGAGATAGTAAAGAGCCAGGAGTCACTTCGTCACAAATAATAAGGATGCATATATATGAAGCTCTTTTGACTCGGTTTCCGCATGTAAAGCAAATTCCCGAAAAATATTACTGTTTAAGTCAGTTTCCCCTTAAACTTTACAGTACCTACAAGCTCAACAGCAAGTAGAAGAACTGAAACGCCAATTGGACGTGATAGAATTCGATAACAAACAAGTGTCAGATCAAATTCAAATAGAAATACAGAAGATGAAGGTAAATTATACATTTACAAATAAGTATTGTATGGAATTCGCCAGATGTCGTAGAATTTGTGAGTATTTTTCCTCTAAGTTGCGTGTTACTACAGTAATTAGTGTTCGATTCTTGCCGCCAAGTACGTTTACAGGTACTGGCGCGCATTTAGTTCAGCCTGTGTGCAATAGATGGCGTGCGTAAACAACTGGACAGGGTGCTCTACAGCTGTTAACTTTTACGCTTTAAAACATCAGTTTGATTTTTATGTAGGTTAACTGATAACTGTGTTTTCCCATAATTTAAAATTCATATTACTGTTATAATAATAATACCAGCCTATATAATATGTTCCACTGCTGGACACAGGACTCTTCAAATATAGGGAAGGATTACATTTGAGCATAGATCACCATGCTAGATCTTTTTTTCCTCAAGATGTTTTCCTTTATTTCTTGCATTTGGTACCTTTGATAGACTGCGTAGGTTCTCTAGATTTTTTATATCTAACTTGTTAACAAAACAGCGCATTATTCACAACAGATGCAGTTTCAAGAGAAGCTGCAAGAGTTGGCACCTTTACCTGATTTGTTGAAAGGAGCTCAGATCCAACTTCAGGAAGCTAAACAACTTCAACGACTAGCTGAAGACAGTTCGCAGCAGCTCTCGAACGAGCTGCACAGAGTTAAGGAAAAGGTTCAAGTTTTTGTTAATCTTCTACAAAATTATGATCATCGTCTATTTTTTTTTGTTTTGACCTGACTTATCTTTTGTTTTGGAAGTAGGTAGAGGTAGCAATTAAGTTGCTATCTCATTATTTCGGTAAAAAAATGTATGTACCTACTCACTTTCAAAGAGTTATGTTCCTATTTAGAATACTGCTGCTATTTGTATTATAAGCGTCGAATTCAGATAAATTTTAGAACGTATTTAGAACAAAGTTGGTATTTCACAAGCGCCTAACACTATTTGAAACTCGAATCTATACAACAGCTAGTGGTTGCTGTGAACAATCTAAATCAAGAGAAAGTCGACAGATCCAAACTAACAGACGAGAATAAAATGCTGAAGGCGATACTTGATGAAAAGACCAAGGAAATTGATGACCTCAATAGAATTTTGGATGAGTACAAGTAAGTATTTATTGTTATTCAGTCAAGATATAAGGTGTAGTACAGTATAGACGGATTTATATCAACCCAAATAACTTTTGTAAGTATATTCATAGTAGCAGTGAGTTTGACTCTAAATATTTTGGGTACGTTGGCGACTTTGTGCTTAGGGTCGGTCTTAAATACGGCTTTCAAGTCTCTCAATGTTATGATGGATTTTTTTTTACCATAAAATTTTAACTTCGCTTTCTTCATTTAACATTAACATATTTAACATAACATAACTGGGAAATTAACATTATTAATTTCCCAGTTTAAAGGTTTTCCACAGTTTCTTTAGCGAGCGTCGCCTTTTTTCAAAAGTTATTTTTTGGGCACTTACTTGCTCTACACAAAAAGAAAGGTATGTTATCAATAAGTAGGTAAATCATTTCTTTTTGTTTAAAAAAATACCCCTCGAGCCCTAAATTATATTTCTATAATCCTTAACCTCATTAGATAGGCTTACTAGTTTAGCATTAATAGCATTTACACATGTACGGTAACGCCATTTCGTTTCCATATTTAACGTGACTCTGACCTGTCATCTCAATGAACCAAAAGTTTCATTTTCTTAAAAAAATAAATTTAACTAGATATACTTTAGAATATGAATTCTAGACCAACGAGCGGGAAGGCAGGTGATTTGTGATTTTATTTGGATTATTTATTAAAACCTGTTTTGGATTCTCATAGAATAATATCGAGCCTTCGCATACATATCTTGTAGAGTGACTTTATTGAACATCTGGCACAATTTTGCTTTTATCGTCTTTTTTTGTAACTATGCTCTCTATTAACATATGCAACAAAAATAATTTAGTTATGCTACGTCAGTTGTTATTGGAGGATTCTATTTTTGTATACTTACTTTCTCATTATAAGTATTAGTTATATATTATATCTCTTCGTCAATATCGTCGATTTGCTAGTGCTAAAGGAGAATTCGGGAATATTAGACGGTTTATAATTATTTAAGTACCATATTTTAACTGAAATACATACTACTGATATACTGGTTCTTCACAAAGGATCTGAGAGCCGCCCTGAAGTCATGCTGTGTTAGCTATTGCTAAGTAGAATGTGGAAAAACAATATTCATATTAATGTCACTTAGTCAAAGCTACGTGTAATAAAAAACATTAGGAATATTTTACTACTTACTTAGGTTACTTGTCCTCATTCATGAACATTTATCTAGCCTTGAGTTTATGGGAACACCCCGCACAGGTTTACTGACGCTTCATTATCATAAAGATTTTATTTAGGTACTTAATTGCTCTTAAACTGAAGTGTAAAGTAAGAGGAAAATCAAACACTTTATCTTGAAAAAAACTATCCCGAAGGAATTAAATAAAACGATTTTCAAATGTTCCATCGTTGTGCCGCCAGCTGTGTCAAAGTCACACATATGACGTCGGGAATCAAAGTGTAAAGTTCATTCCAAAATATTCAGGAACTCGTAATGACATTGATGGTCCATCCACTGGTCGTTACCCAAGGAAGAGCTTCTCCGGTGGTAAAATTTTCGTTAGACATCATTACCTTGTAAGCATTCCTTCATTGCAGGTGCAAAGCAACTAGAAACGAAGAAAAGTACTGTCAACAAGAGATCCGTTACAAAGAGAAATCAGCCGAATGCTCTCAGCTAGCAAGAGATTTGGACGAAATTAAAGTGGAGAGTAATAGATCTTTGAGCAGATGTAAGGACAGAGCGGACTCCATGCGGAGATACCTTCAGACTCAAATATCTGAACTCGAAAGGCAGTTGATACAGAGTCGGGCTCACTGCAGAGCCTGCCAAAAGGAAAGGGACGAGGTACTTCTTTATTATGTAGTACTTTTATTTCTTACACTTATGCTGATATGAAATGTTCATCTTTTTTAAGTTTTATGATTGACTGTTTCTTTTGCTATTGATAAAAATCTGACTTATTTTTAATCTTGCTTTGTACTATATGTTGATTAATACTAGCTACGTATATTATTATTTATAAAAACGAATATTTAATTGGAAACCCATTTAACTCTAAATCACAATTTACAACATGCAAGTGTTTTAAGTACTTTATTTCTACCTCCAGATACGTCAACGCATGCAAATTCAGATAAATAATCTTCAAGAAAATTTCGAACTAGTGGAGATAAGGCTTCGGGCCTTACAGAATCAGGTGACATCACTCAAGAATAGTTACACGGTTATCCTGGCTGACGACGAAGAAGGCTCCGAATTAAACAAAATTAGCTCTGCGTGATAATAGCACCTATCCCCTTAGCTGAAGAAGCTGTATCATCATAGCAATAATGATAAAAATAGAATAACTTGAAAAAAAAAACATAAATTTTTCCAACCCCTAGATGCCGTACTGTTGGCATCAAGCAGTGAATAATTAGGTAATAAATAAAAAAAAACGATAAAAATTTAATGTCTACCTAATTCCAGTAAACCGTTCTTGCTTCAAAGGTGAATATTTGTTTTATTTAATAAGTTTATACTATAAAAATATTCTGTGCCGCCTCCTTTAAAATTACCTCCTTTTTCAAGCGAAACTAATCCCTTCGCTTGCATATATCCTTCTTAGCCGGATGCAAAAGTGATACTTTGATTCGTAAAACTTAAGAAGTCAATTAAAATTTAAGTGAGTCATAAAGCAGTCGTTATAATGATTTGATCGTTTCTCGTATATTTCCCATATTATCTGGTTCGCATGCGTTTAACAAGTGCGCAAATATTACGTGCACATTGCGTACGCAATGACCGTACAGGCGGCCGCGAAGCCACGATACATACAGCCTGGCTTTGTTCGAGTGGCGCGGCGCCCTTGCTCGACTTGAGCACAACTTGAGGCCGTACCTCTCCACTTGCCTCGCTTAATGTCAACGCACCGTTAACTACAGAACACTTAATTTTATTATATTTATTTTACAATTTACATCTCAAGAGTTTCCCTATATTCTTATTATCGACAGCAGAACTCGTTTGTCGTATGCTACCTTAATTTACACAATTACTTGTTTTATATTTTGAATGGAATTCGTGTGTTGGTTGTAATGAAATGGACAGTATAAATTGTGTTTTTGGAGAACCATGTTTGAGTGAAGTTGACCCATTGGATACATTAATATCCGGGTTATCAACTAGCAGAGCCTAGCCACTTATTTGAATATGTAAAGAAGTATTTTCTCCGTTACTTTGTCAAGTCTAAAAATTTCCATCAAATTAACTCGTTAATATTTTTTTATCAAGAATATCATAAAAATATTGGGCCATGAAACATATAATAAACTAAGCAAAAATGCACCAGATTCTTTGTTAGCTCGTTACTAAATAACCTTCAAGTAAATTAAAATAAATAAAGCAAAGTCTAGGCCTTAAATAATGTACTTATGAATTCCCCCAGTCACGTCTTACTATTTAGATTTAGGTATATTCAATGTTAACCACTTTATAAAAGAACTGTAAATATATATTTTTACACAACCTACTTAAATGTGAACTATCTTTGAAATGTATTGTTTTCTAAAATTCAATTAATATCTCCTTCTGAAAATCCGATTAGGTTCGAAGACTTGAAAGCGATCGTATTCCTTCGGGGCCCGAACAAATCTTATTACAGGTGTACTCTGAGAGGGCCGCGTCGCCTCTTACTGATTGCTTCGAGCCTTTATTTCATTTTATTAAATCTTACTTTTGAATGACATTTTAAGTTGGTAGGAGTAAGGCTTTCTTATAACGACAATACAAAAATTGATTTATTGTCTAAGAAAATTGCCGTTTCAATATCTAGAGGCTTTGCCACCAAGTCTGTGATGTATTTTGATCTAATGCAATATGTTAATATTCATCTTTATCTTATGGTTATATTGCAGTTTGAAGACTGGCTTCCGTGGAGGGTCGAGGTAATTAATGAAACATCAAAGTTCACGCAAACGCATATTTATTTTTATGATTCATTTTTATATATTTTTGGTGCTCCATTTTTTATTTATTTGTGTTTCATTAAATTATAAATTAATACTAATAATAGGTAGTAAAGGACTCTAGAAACTTACATAGGCTCCGTAAATGGGCAATCAGGAGACCCATGAAGTTTCCAAGACCCGGGCAATGAGCTGGCATAATAAATAATACAATAAGGTACAAAAAGGAATGCAACGAAGTACCATCGGCTGGTTTCCACAATCGCTCACACATACGCTCCACACACGCCAACAACAGTCTTACATCTATTATATCACTAGCTATACAGAATGCGGCAAGGCCGCGTGCAATGAACCATTGATGTGTACTACGGGTTGGGTATTCACTCGAAATGCGAGTCCTTGAGCTTCTTGACGGCGTTGGTCAGGTGGAGCATCTCCGTGTTAAGTTGCCAGATGAGGGTTTCCAGTTTGTCCACAGAGTCGAGCATCTCGACGCGCTCCGTATGCGGGTTGAAGCGCACTTCGAAGGGACGAGACATGGTCGACACCCAGCGTCTGTAACACCAAATTAAGAAAGTGTTAGGATATGGGAAACATATATATATTCTGATTTCCTCTCTAAAATAAATATATTATGACATACCTGAATTTATCTTTGGCATCTTCGAAGCTCTCAGCTACGTAGTAGATGGGTTGGTATTCCTGGTCTTGGTAGGGCTGCACAGAAGTGGATGCGGGTTCGAAAGGTCTGAGTTCCGGCTTGTCACTGAGGGCATGGAGCAACTCTCCGATTGAGGATAAGAGAGCAGCACCGTACGCCTTCAGCTGTTGGTTCTCCTTGCAAAGTCCAAATTCAACGGTGAACCAGTACACCTGAACAAAGAGAATACCGTTTAAAATGCACCGCCATCAGGCGTATTAAAACAGCTATACAGTTAAAATAGATTTCGCAATAGCTGGGCCCATTCACAAAATTAACATATTCGCATTGGCACAAATAAAATGTCACTGTGAAAAGATTAATACTGGGGCTACTAGATGTGAAACTTACAGTAGAGAGCTTTTCGATTTCGGGGTCTGAGGCGCCAAGAGATGCAAGTCCGATTTCTTGAGAGAACTGAGCGAAGCTGGGGTCGGCCAAGAGAGGGATGTGTCCAAGAAGCTCGTGGATGCAGTCACTAGAAAAATAAATATCACTTTGAGTATCGCGCAACAGATTGTTCTAAATTACTGCACAGTAGCACTTCATTTCCAACAAGCCTTTGATTCTGAACGTCCCACTCTACCATTCAAGTTGGAGCGTAATTAAGTTTTGAGAGTTGTCCAACAAAGTTAAAGCTCACGCCAGTATCATTTTCTACTTTTACAGTGGTAAATGCTTTCAAAACTACTGTGCATGAAATTATTAGATTCTCATTCCGTTAGTATATCGCGCACTTATGAATGTAAAAAAATAAATAGCTATTCTTAAAAATACCCCCGAAAAGTTAGGCATAGTTTTCGACAATAGCTCCGTGCGTCGGCTTCACTAAGTTTAACAATATTATCATCGTATTTTATCAGCCATAATTAAACTTTCCTTGAATCATTTAAGTGTACATTTTTTAAATCGCATAATAAATCCATTGCCATGTTCATAAGACCTAAGATTAAAAAGAGACAGATGGTGGGAAGCGACTTTGTTAAAGACCTACTATAATCTAATTAGTTATTTCAATTCAAAAGAAATTCATAAAAAAATGACATTGAATCTAACTCTTTGTAATCAATTACGTAGTTTGTTCTATATTTTGTTTATGATTTTATTTATTTAATTTACATAACTTAAACAAGGACTAATTGCGTAATATTTCCGTAAGAGAGACTTCTCAAGGTAATAATTCAGAACCTAATTAAATGATTGGTAATGAATATTTTAGATGTTTCATTTCAGATTATTTCCGTATTGGCTTTATTATCATAAAATACCCACTACTTGGTTTATTAGTATTCGGAGACGAAAGATGATATTTTAAACAGGTAATCAAGACTTGTTACTTACGGTTCAGGAGTGTGGAAAGGTGAGTTGGCGTGGCGAACATATTGAGTCGATTGGAAAACGCGGAACGCGAGCGAGGCCAGGAAGTCGCGGGCGGTGAGGAGACCAGCCGCCGGGCGCAGCGTGAAGCCCGTGTGCTTGCGAAGGAAGTTGCTCACATCCTCCAGCTGAGGGATGCGGTGAGGTACAAAGATGTCAGCCGCTTGCAGTTTACCGAAAGCAGCTTTGTACTCCTTACAAGCATGCTTTGGCATGAGATCTAACACGGTGTTGAAAACTCGCTGCCAGGTAGCATTCTCGGTCTCCTTGTAGGTGATGGACGGGATGGGGTCTCCGTACTTGTAGCCAAAAGCAATTTCAGCGATTTGCTTCCTGCGCTCTCTGTATTCCTTATCAGCGAAACCAGGATGGTTCATATCCAATTCGGGCTCATACTTGGTCATTAGATGGTTGCAGTTATCAAGATCCGAGGCGTGGCGAGGGAACCACGGGGTTTTGCTTGAAATGTTGTTCTCAGAAACGAGGTTAACTCCAGCGAAAGAGGTTGACTGACGAAGAGATCTGATAAGTTGCAAAAGATTGATGCGAGACATGCTGACTTTGACGAGGGCGTCAAACTGGACACCGGCTTGTTGAGAAGGACGAGTCTCGAGATGCTGAACGCATCCCTTGTAGTTGTCAATGGTCTTCAGAATGCGTGCGAGTGAGCCCATTCCATCTCGCATGCGTAACAAAAGGGCCGCTTGCTGAGTAGCCTGCTCTGCCTCAGGGGATTCACTTGCAGCGTTTTGCAAAATTACTTCCTCTTCGGTCAAAGTATAGTCTGTAAATAAGCATAATTGTTAAATCATGATCAGGGTTGCGGTTACATTTTTTAGTTCTGTTGTCATTTAATCGAAATACTGACCCTCATCAGCTTTGGCATCGTCGTCACCGATATCAGCGTCAGCTAAAATAATCAAAATAAAATAAAAGTAAAAACCAAAAGTTCCAACATAAAATAAAAGAAAGAAATATCACAAAAACAAAAAAAAGTAAATTACCAAGGTGACCATTCTTGGTTTCATCTTGTTGGGTGCCATCTTCGACAGTCGGGGAGTTATCGCCGTTGCCAATATGAATCCCGTCTTGGATAAATTCTGACTCCAAGCCAGAGTCTAAATAACGAAATAATAAAAATAATGAAATAAAATAAATTAACAAATCCATAAAAAAAACGAATGTAAAAACAACTCTCGAAGCAGAACCTGAGCTACGTATTATTAAAAGTTACAGGCTATTGTTTAGCAAATGTGTGTCTATCTGGTTTTACTTACCATTGGCGCGGGCGCGAGCCTCTTCCAGAACGCTCTGTTTGGTCTGTTTGACTACCAGGGTTTCGAACCGGGCGTCGTCTACGAGAGAGCGGCGACGAGACGGGTAACCGTTCTGTAACAAACATGATGAATCGTATTAATAAATTGATCGTTGTTTTCTCTAGGTGACCAAAACCTCTAAAAGTAAAAAGGTATTATGGAAATGTAATTGAAATTTTTCCCGAATCTTTTTCTCTTATATTACCTCGTAAAAGTCTTCCTAGATATTGAGTCGAATGAAAAATGTACTACTGTAAAGTAAAAGCACTAAATAAGAATCGCGTAGGAATGTGGAAACGTCTTCACTTCAGCTCACCGACACAAAGGGACCGAGTCTAAAACAGTTTGATCTTCTAAATCCTTATAAATATAAAGCGGTCACATCGCATTATATTTCATATGAGAGTAGGAATTGCTTTTACGAAGTTCGTAAGCTTATTTCCTGAGTGTGGCCGGGCGTAAAGTGCTCCCATTATTCCCGCCCCGCGACCCGCGCCGGATGCGAAGTCGTGCGACTGAAATCTTTCAAAGGAACTTGACTTTCTGGACGGTTGCGCTCGAATGGAGCCAATTATTATACTCGACAGTTGTCGCTGCAAGACTTCTACTTGTTGCTATGTGATGCTTGCTCATTCATGTCAACACTTAGACAGTAATTATGGGAAGTCAACTTATAATACTTGGAATTAATCATTATAGGAATTTTCGTTGATAATATTGTTAAATGCCTGCGTGCAATCAGTCGTGACCTTTACATATTCGTGTCTAAACGCGGATATTAAAGAGCTATTCAGCTATGTGGGTAATTAGATAAAGTTAATTTCCGCAACTAGTTTGACAATATTGGTGACAGGGTAATTTCCATCGCCTAGTGCTAAGGAGCGGCGTTGACGCGACGGCTGGCCAAGTGCGCGGGCGTCGAGACCTAGCATTTTCCACTAGAGTGGCCGTGCGGGCCTAACTATGTATGTCAAGGGTTGCGCTAATCACTCACTATTGTTACCGAGCCCCTGAAATGCAATGAAGTTGGTAATTACGCGACCTAAAAGCTTTTTTCCGGGGGTTCAAAACCTTTTTTGAGACTACGTGCATAAGTATATACATTAACTTATATGTAGGTAAGTGAGACAAGATTGCGGAAACAATGTCGCGCGTTGTATTGTAATTTTAAAGGTCCGCCTAACTGGAGCGGACAGGACTCGGAATCCGGTTGAAATAGCCTTGGTGTGCCCGAGTGGCCACTTCACCATTCCAATCGGTCGGCGGGTAATTAAGCCAAGCCAGAGTGCGCCGCCCGTCGACCTGTATCCACCCTCGAATGTACTCTACCTATACCTAAAGGCACTTAGTCAATCAAATTGACGTTGCAGAACATCCAAACTGCGGATTTAATTGATTTCGCATAGACGAGGGGGACCCGACGTCGACCATTACGCTGTCTCTCATAGTGTCATTATTCATGTAATATTAGCAGTGTGTTCCAATTAAGCATTGTAAGTATTCGTAACGTCTGTATAAAATAAATTATGTGCAGAATAAATGCGAATTATAAATAAAAAGTAATTCTTACTTGTAATTTCCTTAGCCGTCTTAGACATTTTTCAGTGCAACCTTGTGCATTTATTTAATTGCACTGAAGAACATCTATTGGTCAAGGGCAAATCTAAGTGACCTCGATAAATTACAGTCCGTGATATTGGTTCTGCGTTATGCGTGACGATATGCAATTAATTTCAAAACTATAACAGATACTGATTTTAGGAAAACGCGTTAACATTGTATTTGTTGATCTTCAGGATCGTGGATTTGTCAATCTAACTGTGTCCATCGCGACAGATGATAGTATTTTAACGATCTTTGCAGATTGCAGTTGACTCGGTGAGCGTCGCACTGCCTTGCATTCCGACCTTCGACGGTCAAGGAAATACAATCATTCAGGTGCCAATAATAAAATAATCGATAATCACAGCAACATAAACGCAGGCCCAAGTATCGCACAGCACGTAAATAAATAAAAAAGTAAGATATAATTAGTTCTAATCGCAAAGCACTTCAGACGGAGCATGTAGGCACACGTGGTAATCAAAACAATTAGAAGTTCCTTTTAAGAACTTTATGGAAGTGCATACAAACTCTGACATAATTCGCAAGATTATTTCGCACAAGCTCGACTTTCACTTTGTAAAAGCACGATGGAAATATTTACTTAAAAATACACTCAACAAATTTATTTACGAGAACAATTACGATTCGTTGACGTATTGAATATTCACAATGCTAATAATTCTGCTAATAAACAATGAAGAGGTTGATACAGCTAGTTTTATTGTTATAGACAGTATGCAATGGTGTTCGTGCTCACGATTACGGAGGCTTACACAGTGCTCTTAAGTGGAACAATGACTTATTTAGAACATATTGTTTGTGTTGTAGAATATTATGCAATTTGTCACACGATGATGATTTCCCCGCGAATGTGTCTCCGCGGCATTAACAGTGGATTAATTACAGACCAAAATAATAAAGTCGTGCAGGCCCTGCCTCACGTAATGAGACTCGACTGACTCCCAAGCTTTTACATAATTAACCGGCGATTTTACAAGAGAAAATATACGAAATAAACGTCTGAACTCATCTCCTTACACGTCACTTTCACACGATTTCTCGATGCCCACCGATTAACTATTATTCGTAATTTCGTACTGTGATACTGTTTAAGTAAACGGTTTAAAAGCTCTCAGTATGTTTACGTTGTTATATCGTCTTTATACATGTCGTGTTTATATAGTTAGTTGTGAGATTACCTCGTTCAGTTAATATTGTTGATGTTCATTGTTACGGAGTAGTACAAGGGCGAATTTGACATGAATGTAATAAGCAGGCGATAATGATTACCTTAGATGAGTTGATAATCATCTAACCTGCTACTGTGATACAAACAACTTTGTTTATTTTTACGCGTGTATCAACAAACAGTTTTGTGTTTTATTTCAACAATATTAAGAGTAAAATTGGTGTCTTAGCACAAAATTGTGTTGAATATTAAAGAAACAAATATTTCAATAATTTACTTCTTTGTTTGGCCAGAACACAGTAATTCAGGAATCGTAAGATGCGTTTTTCATTCCAATTATCTGTGCGGCTGTCAGTGAACAAAATTAATGATAAGTTTTTAGGACATCTCAATTAACACTAGTAATGATTTAGCACCAATGAATCTATGTAAGTTAGTTGTATGAATTACAAACTATGTTTTTCACAACTACTTGTATATGATATTCTGATGAGTAAATGATAAGGGTTATATTTTAAATTGCTTTTGTTTATAAGTTATGATTTATGGCTCATCTTGATTTTAAAGGGATTAGCGGAACTTTGATGGGGTTGTTAGCGTGTGTGTAAGTATAAAACGAGCTGTGATCGCGATGCAGGCGGCGGGCCAGGCCCTGCGCTGCTGCAGGCGAGCTCCTCACCTCGATGCTGTAGGACTTCTTGATGGCGAACATTTCGCGGTTCTTCTGGGCTGCTGCGACGGCCATGGCTTCTCACGACACACCACTGGTAATTGAAGAGCCTGAACGAGGGTTCACTGCGCGATTAGCTAGCGTATTGTCTGCGAGAGCTTTTTGTCTCGACCACGGGCTTTGTGCCTGTCTGTCTGCGACTCGAGCTGTCGTATTACTATAGCTAACTAAACTTTGGATTGCAAACAGACCAATGCATGATGACCGTTCGTAAGAACAGTTTAAATAGTGTTAGGCGCGCGCCTCCCACCCCGCAGCGCCTTTCGTCGCGCATGCGTCATGATCCGCCGCCCGCGCGCCGCCCGCGGCCCCCGCGCCTCGCGCGCCTTGCCGCCGGCATCCCCCGGCCCTTGGCCAGCATCATCAGCACCTACTATCCTGCTGTCTTATGACTATACGAAGCTACGGGAGGAAAACTTTATTTTACTTGTTTTCAAACTCTGTAAATATAAACCTGAAAATAACTCCAAAACACATCGTTAATAGGATTTAGAAGCTCAATTCGATGTCGTAGACGTACGTGGTACGTGGAGTTGATATTGTTATTGTCTTGAAAACAATCAGGGGCTTTTAGTTAATGATTAAACAATTCTTTTCAAAACTTTGAATAATTAAAGGCATTTCAGAACATTTCATTTTCATCCTTAAGAAAAAAGCGAGAAATATTAGGACCTTTCTTTCGGGTTGTTGAAATAATGTTTAAAACTCATAAAACATTTATACCAACTAAGTTTAGATTAAGTGAATAACCATCCAATATATCGTAATTGATAGATTAATGAGTCGCTAAACATTAACTAAGCGTAAAGTCAAATAAACTCCGGAATCACTGTTTCATAATACCTATTTGAACTATACATACGTGACTGTAAATCGTTTAATTATGCGATAACTTTGCTTTGATACAGTTGATAATGAACTTATAGAACGCGTAGCCATAGCGTGTGTGGATTATAAGAATAATAAACAATGTTCGTAATTACAGGCCAGAAATCAATTATAAATAATAGACTTTTATTAAGATCTTCTTATCTCGTAATTATCTTCCTCTTTACGGTAAATTTGTTAGAGTTTCATTAATGATATATTCAGCTATCAAACATGCGATTTGTTTACGAAGTTTCACTTAAAGATTGAATCTACTTTTGAAAACGGTATAATAACTAAGTCAAATATTAATTGGTCTTAGAATGAATACGTTTGAGGACCTAATTGAATCTATTTACTTAAGTTACGTTATATTATGTTCAAGGCCTAACGGTAAGCATGTGAGTGAATATTTTCTTTGTTCTCAGTCCTTTAAAAGTACAGCCAACTTAAATAACAGTCAGATTCGGACTTGAAATGTATAGTTTGGCAAATGTTTGTGTCGCCATAGCGTAATAATACCTTTTGCTATTTATGAGTATGTAGATTTTAAGATAGTCATGCGTCATGACTGATCGCTAATCTGCTTAGTAACAAACTAGTATTTATAATGAAAGTAGTTCTAAATTATTCCGACAATTTAGTATAAATTCTATACCATTGCCTCTACTTTTGAAAAAAATGTGTATCACGTGGTTTTTATATAAGATTATTTCGTCTTAAGTTCATTCTTAGTATGGACCCCTTGTAGGGAAATGATGTGGTTTGGGTAGATGGAAATGATTGCTCAGGGTAGGTAAATCAGATGTCAAAGCAAAAATATAATGGAGTAATACTTATCCTTGTCCTGCTTTGCATTAAATTACAGCGATTTATTGCATCAATGTTAAATAAAATAAACTACAATCATCACAAATAATCGAATAATACCAAAAATAAAAATGTATATGTAGACAATGTCTACTAGACATTACAGCTGTTTTATCTCTTTCGTTTTTTTTTTAATATATTGCGCAATATAAATAATAAAAACTTAAAATCTTTTTTTTTCATGCATAATTTGGTCCATTATTATATCATAAATATACCAATTTAGTGTTCATATTGAATTTGTAATGATATAGAGCGGTAAACGTATATCAATTCGTTTATTTTGTGTACAGGTACAGCGCTATTTGACTAAAGTTTTCCTTCTTCCTATTAATGGAACTCCATAGTTTTATAGTCTAGCTTAACGTAAACTAAACAATACAATATCATCATGTGAGTAAATAAAAGTCATGATTGATAACAATCATACGAAAGCCATGAAGAAAAACATCCAATCATGAGCTACAATGAGAGAATCATCTTCTGTGACCGCAAAAACGACGAGTCAACAATTTAATGACATTAGCGTAAGGTAAATCACAAAAACCACGTTATTCTACAAATAATGGCATTAAACTAGTGACACATGTTGTGCGACATCGACCAATGCCAAATCTAATCTCTACGTCATCAGGCCGGTCAATCGTAAACTTTGATTAGAAGGCCGCATCGGATACCGGTAATTCTAATTATGCATTACGACAAATTTTTCGGAATAACATTTTGGTTATTCCACTCCGTGACGAGAATCGATCAATGTTAGGCTAAACAAATGAATAAATTTGCATATTATCATGTTATGTATTAATTGAGTTAATTTCAAAGTTTTGATATAGGGACCGTTTTTTTTTGTATTTTGAGTTTTTTTTTCTCTTTAAGGTAAAACCTGTTTGCTTTTCCTCTTTTAAGGATTAAGTTACTGGGTAATGTAATCATTTAAACTTGTAATCTTATTTACATAGTGTTAACTTAACATTCTTAACAAAAATTATATGTATTATCTATTAACTCCCATTATTGTTGGGAAATTCTAAATACAATTGGATGTGTGCACTTGTTATGTTACTCGGTCATTGTACTTTTTCTTTCAAGTGTTAAATATTTATCACCAGAAATCATATGAAGCCTCATCATATTATTAAATAATGTCTACGTGATAAGTCGCTCTGTAAATAAACGTTGCAAACATTAGCTTAAGTTGTCAGAAGAATGTAGCTATGATAGTTTTAGTTTTTGTAATGTTTATAATTGTAGACACAATACTTTAACAAACCTCTTTGTTATGTGTGAAAATCGAAGTCGACACTTATTAAAAAGAATAAACATATAAATTATAAAACGCATCGTTTCTTTTGGACTTCCCACGGTGCAGGTACAGCGTAGAGTCTTACATATGTGGGGAATATAAACAGAAAGTTTTGTTAAAGAGAACGTTTGGGGAATCCCTCTGGGCTCCGGTGGCGGTGGCGGCTTTGTGCGATGTGGGTAATTGTGGTACAGACGTCATCGCCGTAGCATCGCCACCGGCGCGCCATGGCGGTCCCGCTAAGCGCTGTGAAAGCGCCGCTTGCAACACACACATTATACGTCACAATATTTATTTAATAATATTACAGACGTCAATTTACAGTGACGCCGAGGTCATCTAACTGGGCCATATTCACATCTTTAAATATGATTGGGTAGGTAACTCGTGACGTCGATATGCCCATAAAACCAGTATTAAGTTAAACATAAGTCAAGGTGTTAGATTTCTTGGCCTTACGCTGCTTCCAGGAATATCAGGTGTTTTCGTTTAAGAGCTAAGTTATTAAAAATTGTGTTTGAATTTGATAAGTGTTTGCTTGAGTGTTGTTTTCAGTGTCTTTTAATGACTATAATGTAATGATAGTAAAAACGGTTGTAAAAAAATAGGTATACAATATATCAAGGATTTTAATTACATTGAGACCAACGAACGAGTTATGAAGGGCAGGACTAACAGACCTAAGTGCGGCTGACTTTATGATAGGTATGTTCTTGAGTAATGTATGCTAATTCGCAGTTCATTCAGAGTTCGATGACACCGAACAAACCATAACAAAACATACTTTACGCTACGATGGTGTTGGTCAGTTATTATTAATAATAATAATTAAATAAAAAAAAAACATAAAATAGGCAATTTGTCCAGTTCCGTAGTTTGATTTACGATTGTTTACTTGATAATTAAGAGTGTTTAGGTTTATGACTTCGATAATAATTCATAATAGGCGGGGCTGTGTCAAAAATAATTAGTTGGATTATAACTTGTTCTTAAAACCATGCTTCTGTGATCTCACTTCTACCAAGTTTAATGCTGAACGAAAATACAGAAGAGAGATTTATTTATATAAATCTCTCTGCTGTATTTTATCTATATCTATGTTATCATAGAAATGGAGATGTCTGCTGTACAAGAGAATTGTAACGCAGGTCACCGGGCTCAAAATATGTTTCCAAAATTGTGTTCTTAAAAGGAAAGAACTCTTCATGGTAAAAAATCTGAGCAAAAATAAAAATAAAACTTCTTTTTAAAATATGTAAACTGATTAACTATTCAAAAATGTATTAATTCAATTGAGTATTGATCGCGCCATGTTTAGGGAGAGACAATAGATAGGAAAAAGGTAAAAGCACTAATAACAATACAAGGTAAACTATATTGATGTAAATACTAATTACTTACTTTTCCTAGAAAGCTTTATAATTAGTCTTGGATTTTCTTAATCGGTATTGTCTTTGTTTTGTTCTGATTGATCTTAATAAAATCAATGGTTTATAGATGAAGTTATCTAGGGCTTGGAAAACAATAAAAAGTATTATACCTAATAAGCTTAACAGGATAAAATAATGAACAGTATTATGAAGTAGTATTTAACTAATAATTATACAGAGTATAGTTATTAAATCATTTCTTTTAAAGGGTTTCTTGTCTGTTTGATTACATTCACAAATTTTCAGAGTCAGAACAAGCTTATTGGATTTCACAATTACTTGTCTCACCCGAATTCGTACTTGATGGTGCAACACGTCACTAATAGGGTTTATGGTGGTGAACTATACCACTCGTCTATCCTTGTCTTACTTAGGTAAATCTATATATTTATTAAAAAAATAAAGTTCATTTTTCAATTAAATATCATGAGTTAACTATAGAAACATAATGTAATCTTTGATTACCTGTTAATTCAGCTTAGAAACTACCTGAAAGGAGTAGGTATTTAATCTTAATAAACGGTATTCTTTTGTATCAAAGAATAAAAAAATGTCTTTTATTCTGGAACCATGTTTTAGTTCCCTATTTCATCGAATCCAATAAGCTGACAATCTATTTAGGCGCTCTGACATTATGCGCGGAGATTGGATAGCTAATAGGTAGTTGCTGCCTCTTAATAACAGTCATTGTAGACCCCAGAACATCGTATAGATTCCTATGCTTGTTCTTGATTTTAATACACCTGTTCTTGACGAGTGTAATTTGCATTACAATGACTTTAAGGTTGCTATTTGGATGACAGCTTTTTCGTGTCTCAAATAGGACAACCGAATTATGATGAGCTTTAAGTAGGTCATTTTAAGTTTACGAAGTCTTACAAAAAAGTCTTACATGATAAAAATTAGTATCTATACGCTGTGAATGTAAAGAATGTTGTTTTTTTATCCGGTTGTTATATTTTGGAAAGGTAGAGAACTATTTACGAAACTAGACGTAATGTTCAATTGTTTTCCGTGTAGTTTTTATTTTTATGACGTACTGGTAATATCACCGGATCGCTTATGTGGCTACTCTTACAACATTTTATTTTATTTTTATTCCCTGCAGATAAGATTTCATTCTGAACCCTGATACATAGGTATCATATTTTGAGCAATTTCAATAAAAATACACTAGAAAAAAATGTTTTTTTTTTTATAGATATTTTTAAGTAAAAGCGATGCCAAATTAGAAAACACTTCTTAAGTAAATGTTGTGACGAACATTTGAGTGTTGAACATTTTTTTCCGTCGGGGTATTCCTTATGACGTATATTTATATAACACTATTATGACATAACAATGAGTTGTTTACATCTACCAGTCGTATCCAAAAGGAAAATGGCAGGCGAGGAAAGTTAATTCTACCATATAAGAAAATACGTATCATATAGGCAACTTAAAGTCCTCATAACGTAATTGCTTGTTTTGCTGAATGAAATATATGGAGAGTCCAGTTGACAACTCGGCACCAATTTTGCATGCGCGACAGGTCAATTGGCCGTCCAGCCTCAATTCACTTAAGCTTCCAGTTTGAAGTTCTGCAATTAGTTAGTTCGGAAATTGGATTCCTAGTGTTTTGCATGTCCAGTGACAAGTAATCAGTAACATTGAGCTCTCAATTAACTTTATTGATGTTTTTTGTTTAGGAAATGTTCAAGCGAGTTTTTTTAACCTGCGAACTTCTTTCTGCCTGCCAGGCCTATGAACCTAAAACATCCAGGGAACCACACAAATTCTGCATACAAAAAGAGCATTTAAATTGGTCCAGCTGTTATGAGGAGTTCAGTGGCATACACAAAGCACACGTACACACGTACGAGGTATTTGTGTAATCATATTGCTATATTAGGGTCAGTTTCCAGACTTAACGGATTGAACTGATTATTCAACTGTACATGGACTATCTTACCATCTTATTGAGCCTTTGGCTTCTACCACATTTTACCGAAGCACGGAGGTTGCTCGCTATTTTTGAGTATCTACCTACATAGTCAGTTCAGCCCTCGGTAAGAGACTAAGTGATGGCAACCATTGTGTGGTGTCCAATAATATACGTGTAGTCTTAATACTTACGTATTTTAGTTTTCAACGATATGAGTTATATTACGTTTATCGAGAATATTATTATAACCGCAAAATTTTCCTCATTATACCTTAATTTAGGTTGTTAAAAAAATCTTTACGAGCGATTATGTCGTTTTCTAACCGTTAATCAATGTTTTAATTTATGATTGACATGATTTACTATCGATTCTAACTAATAATTATTGTATGTCTATTGTTTTCTTCGTAGCTTCTTCTAACAAGCCTGCTATTGTGATTGTCCTAAATCAGATGTCCTTCAATAAAATACTTAGTTTCAATTTCTGTGACAACGTCATATTTTATAGGATTGATATTGTTTTGTTTTTCATTTTCCTTTTTTTAAAGTGATAAAAATAATGCAATGCTACTTGTTACTGATTCTAAAGTTGACCTTAATAATAAAACATTTGTGTCCTAACTTATAACCTATCTTAATCCTGAATCCCATTTTTTCTTTTCCCAAAACTAAAGTCAACAAGCCCGTACAAAGCCTTCGTCGAGAAATAGGAGCGGATCTTTACATGAAAAAAGGCATCGTTTAAGATTTAATTAAACATAGAATCAATCTGTAATCGTAGCAAAAATATTTGTCTACTACCACTAATATCATTAGACTACCTATTATGAATAATAAAATCGAATTCGTAATTATTAGTAGTGTAATACCGACTCTCAATAATAATCTAAATTCGTTTTTATAATGATATGTGTCAAGTCAATGTGTAAATAAATCAAAGTAGCTACGATACATAGCAACAGCCATTCAGTCCAACTTTAGGTATCTGCATAATAATGGACAATAAAACTATTATAACCGCATATCTGTATTTGTATAACGATATATATTTTACGGAAGTTGGTCCATAAAGTCCGCCTCGCGCCAGTCGTGTTTGATCGTATCGAGTTTAAGTGCATAAACCTAATATATGGTTTGAGAAAGAATGTTAATTATTTAATAAACACATGATTACCATCCCAATTTTCGGATGCTTCAACTGGTTATTCTTTACATTTGGTAAAAAGCCATGAGGCCATCACAACTCCATGTGAAAAAAAAAACTTTAAAATAAATAAAGTTCAACAACTGTTTACTTTTAAGTGTGAATGCACAAAACATAGACCGGACGATTGTTCACTTCATGTCGACCTTCTAAATATAGCTTTTATTTTCACAAGTTTTTATCAATTTGCGTAATTAGACAATGTACTTCATTATTAAAAGTGCTAGAAAAAGTGGCGTATCATGCTTATATGAAGCTTAAACCTGTGTTTGCTCTACCATTATTCCAGTAATTTAAAACTTGATTACTTGTCGTGTAAAAACCTATATTTTGCCTTGTAGCGGTCATAATTCTCTGGGTCCTGCTGCGAATTGCTACTGGGATATTCCAAAGTCGCGTAAATTACTTAAAGCCGTATAGACGGGAGATAATATCAAGGAAGAGAAGGAGGATTAAAAATCTTACAAACACTGTTTGCCGGGAAGACGCACAGCAAAATGTTGTCAAGTGTAGTAGAGACAAGTACAGATTTTTAAACGACACTTGTACAAGGACCCATCATAACTCAAGCAACTTGATACGGCCGTAGATGGGTGAGCTTCTGTTTCGTACAGAGTTCCTCAGTTTTTCGGAAGGCATGATACATTGTGGGCCCCAGCTGTTATAAACCCTATGTTTAGTCAGAAGCTAGAAAGCCAGACAACCAGTCTGACTGAGGGTTGTCGTGTTGCCCAAGTAACTGGGTTGAACAGGTCAGATAGACAGATGCTCCTTCTAAAACAGTGGTACTTAGATTCATCTGGTTTGGCTAGAAGCCGACTCCAAAATCCTTGCGATAAGGCTAGGATGATGATGATGATGTCACTTATACAAGTGTCGTTCTCAGTTGTCAGTTTGCAACACGCATTAGAAAGGCTAATGCTAATGCTTAATTCTTCCGAAAGCTTCCCATATTGTGTGAGTTGTAGAGCAAAAATACTCAAGTTATCACTCCAGTTGTTATCTATTCCTTGATCGCCAAGGTCAGTCTAAGATTCATCAATAATTCATTTTAATGTAACTATGTACTAATGTAAATATAGTAGACTTCATGATTGTTAGCAATTATATTTATTTATGATTTGTTTGCCTATGGAAAAATATGACTAACAATTTTAGTGTTTCTGGCGATTTGAATAAAGCAGTCTCGAGTTTTTTCAGAATTGATTACATCATGATGGAAAAGCAGACCAAAAGCGTAAACATATAAGATAAAGTAAAAAAACACTTTATTTAATTTTTCTCTTGAATGTGTATGCCTTTCAATATTTAAAATATATATAGGTCAATATATAATATATTGACCTATTCTATATAAATTTCAGAACGGGATGAATCTTGCTCCTAAAGAGGACAGAACTCCAAGAGCCTAAAAAATTAATGTAGAGTCACTAAAAAACTCCTTACCAAAAATTCCGTCACAATTGAATTCTGCATACGAATTGTTATGAGGCGTACATACATCCATACTATCTACATATAGTGAAGTAGGTCAATAACCTGTGATGAGAGCTCTATCTGCCATTGCCGGCGCAACGAGGAAGTGCATTCAATGGCCGAAACTCCGAAAGCCGAAAGCGTGAGTAACTCCCAAACAAGCGACTTGTGAATCTGCACTGAAACAATATGTTGAATTAACATATTAGTATGTTTACTGACCCATTTTATAATGCAATTTTATTACTATACTTATTTCTTTGTATTGTAGTCTACAGATGTGTTAGTACAAGGTTTTAATTGTTTTTTTGTCCATTAATTCGATGCAGTATTATGAGTTTTTGCTACTCTTGTTTTGTCGCTCAAACTGATGATTTTTGGCAAGGTTTCTTAATTCGCTTAAAGTCTTAACTGTCATAAAAAATGCAGTTTGAAACCGCTTATAATTATTACATTTTTTGTTTGTTTGTTAAATTAATATTACCTAATTTTGCTACAGCTTTTAAACGAGGTTTTTTTATCCCCAGTATTTCATAGTATTTAATTTTGGTTTGACAACAAACATTATATAATGTCAGGATTTCATAGAAAAAAACACGTGAGAATGCGATGTGTCGATTTAATTTTAAATTACATAATGTCAGGTCATGTGAACTGACAAACAATGAATTATGTTCTGAACAAAAATATGCTAACAATACCTAAATGATTTGTAATTACTCTTATATAAATATGATGCAAATAATAAACGTAAATTATTCTGAAAAAACGTTTTATACTGGTAAGTATCACCGTAGTCATGAATTTCAGCATGTAAAAAGTCTAAGCAAATTTTAATGCTTTTAAATAGGTTTATTAAATAACTTTAACGTTTAAGACGTTTTCATCGGATCAGGAAAATTTAAGTGAATATCATAATCAAACAAGATTAATGGCTACTCGTATATTAGCAATTGAAATTGTAAGCGACTAGTACACAGCCTATAATTAGTACCTAAATCGGGCTGTAGATAGTTTTCCTACCACGATTTTGAGTATTCACTTTAAAACGAATAATCTCCTGAGAATCCAGACAGCGGTCTCATAAATAAAATAAAAACAATCAACGCGATGATGTATGTCAATTTTATTACAATAAACCTAAAATGATTTAACAAAGACACGAACCAATACTTTAATCGTCGAACCTTGAGTTAAATTTCTTACAAACAGATAACTGTGTCAAAGTAATATTAATATAGCTACTGAGTAAAGAATTCTTCTTGGTAAACTGCTTTATATACCGAAACGTCGAGACCGCGGCAAAACACCTGTAGAAGTAATAACTAGAATGAAATTAATTAATGCTACTTAATTTGAACACAATTTTGTTGAACCCTGTCATTTCGTATATGAAATACAGTCTTTATAACTAGACATGGTATTATAAAATTACGTCGGCCCCCGTCCGGCTGGTTCAGCAAAGCATTAATTGCTTTTGAGTCGACATAAAATTAGTAGTTGAGCCACATCGTAGAAATTTAACAGTTTCGTTCGTAAAGGTCGAGAGATGTCGGCTGTACCTTGACCTTCCTCAATGTTTATAGTAAGTTATGCGTAACAGCTTCATTTATATAACTCTTTGAGATCAATGGAACTATTACGGTGCAATAGGAGTTTTTTGAATAGTAATAGGATTATATTGAAGAATGGGATATAATATTTATAAGTTAACAAAAAACCATCACCGTAATCGAGCCTACCTGATGTTAAAGGCATTCACGAAAATAATGAATGTCGGACTAGAATCCAATGTAGGTAATTAGGTCACAAATTCACAATTCAAGTTTTTATTAACCCATCTGTCATCCAAGCATAATTAAGACTGCTATTAAAAATAAATTAAAACAGATTATAATTAATATTGGCCTGTCACAAAATTATCCCAAATATAATAAAACTAAAAGCATAAATAATGTATTAACTCATTTATCTTTCAATTAAAATTAAAATCAGAAAGTAATAAAGGGTCGTCGCGGGTATTGTCACATTTACAAGGTTGGAGAGTCTGTCACGAACACTGCTCACAACAATGGCCTACAACACGCTCGATTTCAGCGAACCGCCCTGTTTTCACACGATATTTATGTTAAACTAGTTGCACCACGCGACGTTACCCTCCTAGTTCTAATTCCCGAAAACTTACAGTCCCTCTAGCCAAGTGACATTTCTGCGATCGTTTACATCATTAAATAAAACGCAAATGTATGGAAATGACATTCCGTTTCGATAAGGCACGTGGCTTTGACATGTCATCTCCATACATTCGATTTTCAATTGTCAGCTTTTACCAATTTCGCTTGTCTCGAGGGGCAGTCACTTCAGATATAAACAGAATAAAAGGTACCAAGTTGAGAACTAGCACTTATATAAAGTACACCAAGTATAAAACAGTCATGCGTAAACGATCTCGCGGACCCAACAACAGCGACACCGGGTCCGGGGTATCCCCACGCCTTGCCCTCGACGACGATACATTCACCCCGAGAGAAAAAAAAGTTAAGCACAATCCGGCCAATTTCATCTAAAGACGTATGAAACATGAAAAAGTAACAAATAACTATCCATCCATCCATTATAACAAACATTAGCCTTACAATATAATTTGCAGTAGAGTTGAAGGATTCGTAATAAATTAGCGACGGCTTTTTAAATCGACGCGAAGCCTGGTTTCTTACTGAACCGAACAAGAACAAATAACAGCTCGGTATTTAATTATTTTTACAACGTTTTGTGATCGTCATGCTAGTACCATTTTTCTCAGTTGTTCTAGAACATTTTTGCTTCGGTTCGCTTTGGTATACATTGAAGAATAATTCTGTTTTATTCGTGCATCGAATGCTTTAACGAATGTTATGAATATTATTTTTCTAAAACTTTGAGATATATTGGTCTTATTTAAAAAAAAAATAAGTTATTATTTTTCAATTGCTGATCTAAAAACTTTTACATGAAGACCTTTCATAAGAAAGGTAATTTTTATAAATGTATATTTATGAGTATTTAATTGTCTTTGTTTTAGCGTCGCTTCTGTGCAAAAGCAAGCAATACTCTTGAGTTTACTGAACAATATTTCCACCAGCTGGCCTGTCAGTCTAGTAGTCAGTGGTCCTGACTGCTGTACTGAAGATCGCGGGTTTGATTCCCAGCTAGGAGAAATTTTTACGTGATGACCTCGATCATATGTTCTATCTGGGTCTCCCTTGTCTAGTCAAAATACAAGCTGTGCTTAGTTTGAGACTAGATGGCGTTATGAAAAGTTAATATTGCTGAGCTTGATCATACCTATTAGGTACTGCTTACAAAAGTGCTACTGATCGAGATATTTAAAATACCAGTTTTTTGAATCTATAATATAAGATCTGTTTAAGAATTTACAGTAGTTTAAAAGATATAAATGTGTCATCATAATACATAATCTAAAGGTGAATAAGGAAGCGCCATATTGATCTGTTATACCTGTTGCCTTTATTTGCTTTATGTACCCAATTACAGCTTAATTATTTCCTCTAAATTAATAACTGCGCAAAAAACGGATTGCGTGATTACATCATCTCAGTTGTATTGTTAAAACAAAGGTGATGATCAGTTAATTTTATAGACTAATCATTTAAAGCATGAACCGTGGTCTCAATGCCTGCAATCTCAGAGATTAATATAATCCTATATTAATCTCAGTTATTGTCTTACAGGAATTTTCTCAAACCGTAAATTTTGAAGTGCCATTAAAAATCATCATTGGCCTAGCTTTTTCCTAGCAATATTGGGCTCGTCTTGCAGTCTAAGCTAAGTACTAGTGTTTTACAAGGAGCGCCTGCCTATCTGACCTCCCCAACCCAGTTACCTGAAGAACACGATACGACACCATTTGGTTAGACTGGTTCTCAGACCTTTCAAGCTTCTGACTACTTGTAACGACTGTTAAAGATGTAGGAATAACAGTCGGGACCCACAATAATTGCCATTAAAAATATGAAAATATTTAATGGTATTAGGTAGAATAAGGTAGTTTAAATAATATTGTTACTGTAAAACATGGAACAAAATTATCTATAAAATAATCCTTATCTTATAGAAACTCTATTAAGGAAAGTTTTTGAGTTTTAAAATAAGTCTGATTTTGTCTTTAGATCTCTTTATCTTAACTTAGGTCTCTCCTTTTTCCTATTTGTCTTGTAAATCTTAGGCAATAACCGAAAATAAATTAAGTTAATGTTTTTTTAGTCCCGGATTTCGATAGTTGAAAACGTTGGAAAAAAACTTTTAATTTGGGTCTAGACCACAGCTATTGTGGTTTAGAACGATTTTTTTTTGTATTCTTTGAAATATTAAGGTGCTTATTACAAAATATTTAGAGCTGAATTTAAAAAAAAACACAGAAACATGAGAATTAAAAGTCTTTAATTTTCCATATTGTATACTGGATTTGTTCAGGTTTTGAGTTCAGGAACAGGCATTATGACAATTGGCATTATGACACAAGATGTAGTTGGCGCCACGCTGAAACAAAAGTAAAACGCAATAGAGGACAGTTTTAAAAACTATCTTTTAATTGCCTAATTTCGAAAAGTTATCAACAGGTGACTGAGAAAAATGTTAATATCCGAGTACATTATAAATGAAAAGGTCAAACAACAATAAAGCTTCCGCCACACATTTCCTTGCCCAACCTTTGTCTAAACTGGTGATGGGACGGTTTAACCCATCATGTACCGTTAGCAAGATAATTATTAGCTTGGAATTCGAATTATGATACCTACGTAGATATTTTTTCAAACATACAGATATATTTTTCCTCTTACCTCAGTGCTACGGATTAAATTTTAGATTCATGTTTTTACAAATCATAAGTTCGCTCGTCATTCATCACCTCTTGTACGTCATACTCATCAAAGTTTACCAACACCGAACAATGATCCATTACGTACACACAAAAAACCGTCACGCATTTTTTTCCATACCAGTACCGCGAACTGACGTAAAAAGATTTAGAGTGAATTTGTTCTAATTAGCTATGGAAACAGAAGGTCGCCAGGAAGTGGCCGAGAATTTCTTCCACAGTTTTATAATATCTACCTCCATCTTTGTTCGAGGTATTTGTTGCGGTTTATTATTGCCTGTTTATTTCCCGGTAGCTTTAAATCTTATCGTTTGAGACCTTGCTCGCAATACCGTGACAAAGTATGTGTCATGGGTTTCGTGTAAAACAATTAAAAACTCAGTGCGAACACGTGGATAACGGAAGTGTTCGATTTGACAAGTGATTTTGTTGACCGAAAAATATGTAGACTTTAACAAAAAATTAATAAAAAATTATTGCTTTCTTTTTTCGAATTATAATTATATAGTTATGGAGTGATGAACTTGCTTCGTCACTACCCATACTTTTTGCTTGGATAGCGTCAGTAGATTCTGTGTCTGTGACGAGCACAAAAATAATATATTTTTAATTTCGGACAAAAGAGGTTTTATCCTTTAAACCTAATCAATTATGCTAAATTTATGAACCATATAATTTTAGTTGTAGTATGAGATTATTTTGCTTATTTAATCTATCTCTAGCAAGGGTAGACAGCGTATTTCAGTACATTTCTAAAATACCTACTGTACCGGTTTAGTTTATCATAAACGATAAGGTTATGCGGACATTCCACTGCATATAATTTACCTTTTTGTTTAAAGAAACTCATAGTTTGTAAGTAGAACCACTAGCTTTGAATAAAACTAGTAATCTTGTTTGCATAGTTTTAATTGCACGAGTTTAGATTACTGACGTATAATGTAAACACTTTACTTGCGATAGTAACACGACAAATATTATTGGTTTAATAAAATTTTGCGTTATTTCATATAACTGCGTGGTTTATCACCACTTACTTGTAAATTGGCGTTTCATCTCCCTAATATGGAAAGTGAGAAAGTCTGTGAGTGTGTTTTTTACACCCAAACGGAGTTATCAGAGGTTTAATGGGTGATCTCAGTTTTTGCCTATTTGTTTTTCATTAGTGTATTTGTACGGAACCCCATATGACCGGTCTTTTTGACTCCAACGGTGAACAATGTCAATCATAGGAAACATTACTTAGTATAACTGATGATTAGTATCACAATTATTGAATATATTTCCATTAGTACATAAATATTTATTATATATGTATATATATTATAATTATATTAATTGATTTATATACTGATTTATTGTAAGCTTTGAATTGAAAATTGATAAATAAGTATATAAAGATACTCCAACAACTCTGTTTTCATAATTATTAAAAAAAAATCGATATCCCCGTTTCTGCTCTGCTCTTATTGATGAGACCGTGCTGGAATATAGCGTGCCTATGGAGGAATTTGTAAAATCCCTTAAGTAATTTTGGAGGTTATTTGTCACAAACATCCAAAAAGTCCAACTTCTCCTGTTTGTAATAGAAGTATAGATTTCACTGTAAGCTATACGTATCTGTAGTCCACATGCTTCGAGAACGGTTAGTAATTCCTGGACTCAACACCTGAGTGTGACGTGTTTGCGAGTGAAAAGATGCTATTTTTATCGGAATGTGTAAAGTTGTGTGAGAGAGCTGATTACTGAGAGGTTGATGTTATAACTTTGGAAGTATGATTTTTATTTTTCATTCGAACGTTTATATGTTTTGTTATTTTATTATTATTATTTTTAAACAGATATTTTTTACTTTCTTTGTTTGAAAGCATTTTTTTAATTTTATTTTTTGTAATTTTGTCATTGTTTTTATTGAATAGTGTTATTGGTGTTGTACCATCTATTCAAATAAATAAATAAATGATTGTTAGTATATACTGTGTATTATATAGTTATAGAGTCGACCATATGACTTGAACATGGAGATTAAATGGCGCGACGCCGCGTGGAGTCTAGTATATAGTTACTAATAGCTACAACACATTCACTTTCAATACCTCTTAGAGTACACTCACTCTTGTTCAAAAGCCCACTTAATCTCTTGTATACATTGCTTTCATTGTTTGAGCTTAATACAGACAATCAATAAGATTTTCATTTTAGTTCACTAGAAACATTAAGCCCTTTCACAAAAACAATTGAAAATCACTCCTCCTGACGTTACCGAAACTTTTTTAGCCTCCAAAAATACATTTAATATCTGGATTAATACTGCACTGTACCTCTAATATGTGAGAATGACAAAAATATAAACAAAATCATGTGAAAAAGTTCCTAACACTAAAAGACGAGCATTTTTTTTTATAACTGGCCGCAACACAGCAACAGAAAAAGAAAACGCTTCAGAAAAAAATATTCAATTCCTTTGATTAATTCGAACAAACCAGAACGAGACAATTCAATTACACAGGTTACTATATAAAATATATTTTTTCTGCGATTATTAATTACTCTACCAGCTGATATAGCCAGGAACAGGTCACACGTGATAGCACACAGGTCCGTGCGTGGTACATTGGTACTCAAGCGAATTAGCACACACTGTCAAGGACACCGAGTTGAATACCTGTTACAGAATAAAGTAGAACATGTTTTTATTAAAATGCTCTCAAACAATACATACATTACGTATAACTAAAGTGCTAAATACGGGTACTGACATTTTCGTTGAAAAGGTTGTATTTGTCAGTTTTTACATATACAACCTTTTTAGCTGTTGAAATAGAAAAATGGCCATTTATTTATACGTGATGTACTATTTCATTGACGGTACCTACTGTATATAAAAAAGGCTTATCAGTTCATAGCCAACAAAAAATGAAGGTTCATATTTGCTTAGGCCTACAAAACGAACAAAAAAACAATTATGATAATGAGAAGTACGTACATTTTTACGTAACGAATTAACTATAACATGATTTATTTTTAACTCTTTTATAAAAACCGAGGTTATTAATTAGTGTGTGTATTGACTGTTTTACGTTAATGCTTTATGCGAATCAAATAATTGGAGAAAAGTAGGTCAGGAGCTATTAATTAAGGTGAACGAAGAAAGATCGCTGTTGCTACGGAGTATAAATATTGAATGCTGCACTCTAGAACTTTCGATGACAATTGGACGGCAAAGGAGGCCTACTGCCATGAGTAACTGAAAGATCTTTACAGTTGTTTTAAAGCGTGATAGATTATGATACACCATTGTTATAATGTGAATAAGCCCTCAGCCGTTCAACAGTGATGGTCGTTACAATAAGAGACATTGCTAATTCTAAATATGAAATCCTCAAAATTTTCTTTTTAACTCTCTCCAGTTTAAACTTGGTACAAGCATCAAAATAGGCACGTGCATTATAAAATATTTTTTATTAATTTTATGGTTCGCAAATTAAATTGCCTACGTGTGTAACCTACAATTTATCTAAAAGATATAAACGATAACCAGTAACAAGGTTAATAATAATTATATTATTATGCAAATTAAGTTTTATGAGTATTTGCTATTATATTTAATCCTATTAATATTTATTTGCGTTGAATTAAAAACCAATCATAGCTTTTGTATTATAAGATACTTACCTCTAACTATTAAAAAGATAAATTTACAGGTACTGTACACTAAATTAAATAAAGAAGACTATTTAAACATTTACATTTTATTTAGCTTCTGACACCTATGATATATCCTATGTCATTTTATTAAAATGTATGTGTACAATAGAGAATTAGAATACAATAATAATATAATTAACTTGTGGAGGTTTAAACATTTTCTTTTTTTATTACTGGCCACTAAAATTGTGGAATGGAATTTATTTGATGAAGAGTTCGTGTGACATGGATCGAAGTTCAAAGACCGAGCAATAACGGGAGCAAAGGGGACAACTTAGATGTCTTCCTTGAGAAATTTAAAAATAGAAGAGCTTGGGGAACAATAGGCTTCCTCTTAGTCTATTTTTAAATTTCTCGCATGGAGGTCTTTGTCCGGTAGTGGACAGAAGACATAGCTTAGGATATTGGAGTTATTTATATGAAGGAATAACTTCGAGTCTATTAATAGCATTTATTGAATTTTGTGCCAGTGTTTCCCCTACCGTTGAGTGTTATTGAAGGATCTTGGTAGGAACGTTCTTGTGAGATATTTAGTATGTCGTCTGCCGTCAACACCGGGACAAATGTTGGCAGCGAAAAAACAATATTATCGCTATAAATGTTATGAAACTTCATGTCCCTAAATTTATGTAGAGTCTAATCAAATAACTTTGCAGAATGCCAATGCCAAATAAGTGAATTACCTACTACCTTTGATATTCGCGGTAGTATAGTTGCTAAATATTATTGAAGAAACCAAGTTATACCTAAACCTGTATATTACATTTTTATTCTTAGTCTGTAGCATACTGTCAACTGCAAAAGCAATGTTCAAAATCTGAAATACAATTCTAATGAACCTAATCCAAGATCTGTTTGGCGTCGGAGTGATAGAAATGATGTGAATCGAGGTATCAGCCACCTCAGTACAAGGGAAAAAATCAGTTCTGATACAAATTCCGTTCATTACTTTCGAATATCTTATTTTGATCATATACGTTTGCTCTACTTTTTAAAGTCTAACAACCAGTCTAACCATGGTGTATCGTGTTGCCCAGGTAACTGGGTTGAGGAGGTCAGATAGGCAGTCGCTCCTTGTAAAACACTGGTACTTAGCTGAATCCGGCTAGACTGGAAGCCGACCCCAACCTAGTTAGTTGGGAAAAAGCTAGGCCAATGATAATGTTTGTTCTACTTTTTGCTACTGATTCTACCACTGCTAAGCAAAGGGCCACCACTAAATCCTCCCTACTATGATAACAAACTTCTACCATGCTTCCCTTTCATCTAAATAATCCATAATTTGATTTTTCAAAGTACCTGCTCTGTTACTCACGGCTACAAAAAGCGGAAGTAAAAAATGTTATTAATCAAAGCAACATTGTCTAGAACAGGTGCATTATGTAATATGAATCATGTTATATTCAATTATTATTATGTAAATAGTATAAAGATATGTTATCAATAGTCACGGACAAAAGCATTAGGATTTATTTAATAACTTCATGCATATTTATCGGGCATGTAGCGTTGCGATGCAATGGTGTCTACAATGATTGTAACGTATATTGATCATTCCATTAAACTACATGCATTTTTAATTAAAGTACATATATTAGTGTAATTGAATATTACATGGAACATGACAACACTTGATTTATAGTTTTTATTACATAAAAAGTCTGCATTTTTTTTTGTTTCTGATTGTGGTAAGAATCTATTTCCATAATACTAGGTAGACTTTTTTCATCAACTTTTACATGATACACATTATTCAGGGTTTTATGTACGATTTGGGTCTCCAGTGTTACCTGATTCTTGAAATGAAATGGTCTATTCTGCACTTGCAATTCTTATCGTCTCTTTAAGTCCAAAAAATGCTCGGTTTTCATAATGAGAAAACAAATCCAGTCTTTCCTGGTCTGCTTTTGTAAGGACCAATGCCCACTATTAATGGCGAGCCGACGTCTCTTTATCTTGTGAAGAGGTTTGTTCCGATAGAAGGCTTTTAGTCATTCCTGCTGTCTGGTGAATTAGTCAAGGCCTGTTTGGTTAAATTTGCTGATTTATATAAAAGGATCATGTGTGCTATGTTTACTTTAATTTCTTTTTAATCTTTAATCTTTGTTCTTATTACATCGGGGGTAGTGTATCTATTGATACGTATGTTATCGTGGCCTTGAAAGTAAAGGAACGTGGTATTTGAGCTTGATTAACGAGTATACAAAATAATATGTTAAAACATGCATTTTTATTTAAATATTACTTCTTTAAAATACGATAAAAGTGCAATTCATATTCATATTATCTATGAACAACTATTTCGGTCGCACATATTAAATGCATGCTGTTTATATGTTAAAAAAATATAAATAATATGAAACTTGATTGTGTGTTATGAATGTGCAAGATATCAAGATTATGTCTATTGTTGGGTATATTATAATTCATAAGATTTAAATCAGACACTAACGAAAATCAAGTTTTAATATTTAAATAAATAATAATTAATAATGAACATGTTATTGGATACATTATTACGGGTTGTCGGCCGGAAAATTACTTGAAATACTTGATACCAATTATTATCCAATTAAATATATTATTTATTGTTCTAAAAAAAATTATCTAGCATAAAGCCGTCACTACGTATCCAACTACGCATATTATTTGATAAGTACTGATTTAATTCGTAATAATACAAATATTCATTTATATCATTAAGAGATTAAGTTAGGTTTAATTTCTTGTAAAGCTGGATTAAGGTAAGACCGGCTACCGTTGATTGCTTCCAGACGGCACGGTACTAATTAGATTTTATTGATTTTAAAGGATACAATCTTGTTGTATGGATTAGACTGTTGGGCCATAAAACTGATAAATGAAAGATATCTTCATGCAGCCGAGATGAGAATGTTAAGAGGAATGTGTGGTGTTACGAGACCGGATAGAGTTAGAAATGTGTACGTAAGGGGAACTTTGAAAGGGGCACGGCGCGCGGCGGTGGCGGTTACAGAAAACTGACTGTCATGTTAAAAGCATGTTGAGCATGGATGTGGATGGATATAGGGGAAGAGGACAACCAAAGAAACGATGGATGGATGCATGGCACGTGCAATTCACTTGGTCAGCATATTGCACGTGCAAGTCATGGCTAAATCTTGTTCAGTCAATCTGTCATCTAGTAGATATCAAACTAATCAAAGTACAAAGAAATATGATAGTGTCCATCATATAAAAAAAATCGTGGTGGAAATCGAACAACGAATTCCGGCTTAGCAGACATGTCCTCTAACTACTACATCCCTAAGTCGCACAAAATCACCCGAGTCAATATTAGGTAGGTATATCGATATATGAACCCTTGCTTTGTAAGGAATTTGATAATAGTGAACGCATTTTAAGCATACACTTTATTGAACTGTCAATGTCGTATTTCAGAAAGCCATGGTATGGACAGCTAAATTTATACAAAGGTCACTTGCCTTTTGGGTGCAATGACGTCACAAGTATGAAAATTCCAATTATTTGTTTTAGCCGAACACCTAATTTGGATATGGGAGTTTTTAAGACACTGGCTATAAAAATTAAATAGCAATTCCAATTTAATTATTATGCGCTTTTTTTATTAAGCTCTTCACTTTTCTCGTTATTTGCAATGTAGAAGGATTAAAGATTGACAAAATTATTTTAAGCTTTGTACCAGTTGTGATCCTAGAGTGTGGATAGAAATAGAAAATTTAACTATGCATGTCATTCTCGTTATATAAATTTTTTTAACTTTTATTTTCATTTTTGAATAAACACAGAAAATATAAAAAAAAACTGGTCAGAATTTAAACCATATTCTTGGAATAGGAAAGCTTTGGCACTAGATCATCCTCATGACTAGGGCTGTCCTATTGTCAAAAATACAGCAGCCCATCTAGCCAAGTGACATTTTCACAATCGTTAGACTACAGAAAAAGTTTGGATGTATGTCAACTCCGTACACTCGAGCTTTTTCTACCGATCGACGTCAAAACTTGGCTAGGGAAGCTGTTCTACGGGTTATGGACAAACACAATCAATTACCTACAGCGGTCGTTAGTAGTGTTAAGTTTATTGTTATTAGTATTTTTTTATAAGTATCCGGTTCCTTATTGATAGCAATAGATAATGTAAATAATGCGTTAGCAATAAATAGTAATGTTGATGTAACGTATATTTAGAACCAATTACAATAACGGGTTTTTTTGTTTGTATGTCCAACTTTGCGATTTAATATTAACTATTGCGTTTCATAAGTTTGTATCTATACATATACAAAGTGAAATAAAATCCGACACGTTTTTCATTGAAATCTTGAAAGATAAGAGAAAATTAATTTCGTAAAATTTGTGAAATGTCCCAAATTTTATAACGTTCTTCTGCAATGAGTCCTGTCATTCCAATTTTATAATATTTTTTTGACCCAAGTGTATTCCGAAAAGTCATCGAAAGACTTGGCCTTTTTATTCAAATTACACGGAATTGATTAGTACGCACAGTTTGCGGCAAAATTATTGCGTTGGCCATACCAGACCCAATTTAAAAATATTCCATTCCATCCTTTGATGAAATTATATTGGCAAAATTTACTGCACTTTAATTGTATTTTTTTGGACATTCAAGGTACTTTTCCGTACTCAGAATACTTTGGTATATTTTCCATTAGAACCGTGTGTCATTGTGGTTGAAACATGGATCAAGTTCTAAGAGATTCATCTGTTTTCTGTTTGACCTTCGATTGTTTCTAATTATTTTAGCTTTGAAGATTTGTGGTCTTATACAAATAGCTATTCACTTACATATTCAACATGCGTTAACTTTGAAAACCCTTTGGATACTAATTTTCATGTTCATGTACCATTTTGGGCTACTTATATCAACATACATGTAATACACAGGGGTTTTTGTGTCTATTTTTTCTTTGTTCCCTTTGCAAAAGTCCTTTTGACCTTATGAGACAAATTGTCATCGACCACTGTTAATGGTTATAATTGCGTTTGTAAATCAATCTCGACTCGTTTACGGATCAACTACAAAAAATACGGAACTAACTACACGTAAAGTACAAAGTGATAATGTTTTAACAAAATTAATTATTAAATTACTTCCAATGATTTGACAGTATATAAGATAATGAATACTGAGGGGTTCTATTTCGATATAAAACAATGATTTAAAGTTAAAATAAGTAGGTATATTATAACAACATTAGCATGAAAAAAATGAATTCTATTGGCATGTTTCGTTTACATTTTTAAGAAGTAATTCACTATTAATTACGCGCCTCACAGATATATTGCGAATCGTCGTGACTATTTTACTTGCCAGTCAAATAAGCTTCCGATTTATCAGTAACAGTTGTTTAAAGTTTTACTTACAGGCTATGTATTTCAAATAAGGTTATCAAGAGTAGCTGTATTCATTGTAAGCCTTAAAAAGATTCTAAAGGTGCGCAGACCAACTGATGTGACAAATTAGTTTATGATCTTTTCATGTTAGATATATTATGTCCTTCCTTTATGAATTGCTTTGTTAGCTTTACTTTTAGATTTATAAATCTCTCCTAAAGACGTTCTACACCCGTGAACACGGGAAGGAAAGTTTTCTCTCATTTCAAAATGATTGACAAGATGAGAAACAACTGCGCATTAATGGACGCTTACAAAACGGCCATAACTTTTAAGAGAAGTAATAACTAGCACATAACTTATAATTACATCTTTATTACCTAAGTGCCAGTTTCTGATGGCAGGCTATCAGAAACTGTGGTTAATATATTAAGGAAGAAACAAATTTAATGACAGTCGAGGAATCGTGAACAATCGTGAACAACACCGGAACTGATCGTGAGTTGAGCCGATAGTTAGCCGTTGATCTTAGATAAGACTGTTACTCATGTAGAAAAGAGACAACGTGCTACACGGAGCAGAGCAGCATCTCTTTCCCCCAGCAGCTTACTTAAACAGGTACTTCTATGCTTACCGGGTTTGTGATTATGCAGTCATTTTAGAACTTGATTAATCGCTACAATCCTATTGACATTGTTCGCAAGTGACACAGCAAGTCATTACGCTGTATTAGGCCCGTAGGCTACTCGGCAAAGCCTTGATACTCAAGATAATGTCCTGAAGAAATATTTTAATGTTCTCACAACTATCAGTTGATTGCACATAACCAGTTGGACTGATAAATATACGGATAGCCTTGTCGGTGTCGCTGGTGTCAATGTTTTGAATGGGCTTATCTCTAATCAGACGTATTGGGTCAGAAAAGAAAATTATCTGTGATTATCGGTGTATGATCTTAATTGGTGAATATTCTTTAATATGTGTAATTATTATATATTTCGTAGTTCAGGAAGACCAATCATTCTTTGATAAAACCATTCCAAATACTTATGTTTGTTCATCGTGTTTCCATGGGCGTTTAACTCGGAAATTATGACGTAGGTTTTAAAGATTTGCGAGAACATTTTAAGTAGTTAGGTTAATCTTGACTGGCAGCTACAGATCATCAATCAGGCACTAGGCAATGTTGACAGCCGGATGTGCGAATTAATGCAACGATTGCGCAATCTAATGAAATCTCTATAGATACTTACCTCCATGAAGGTTGCATACATATCTACCTACGTACAGTCCACTTTATGGTGTGGATACAATATCAATGGCGTTGTGGAAAAGAAACAAAATAAATATACAAATATCGACTTCAAAGTCTATGTTAGTTCCTTTTGAACAATTAAGATAATTAGTCTTCTATTAATGAGATAGGTAAGATAAAATAGTACCATCATCACCATCGACTTAAAAAAAAATACTGAGCCAGAGTAGGAAAGTGAGCACTGATGAGACAAAAAGACAGCAATTTCCAGTCAAATAAAAAAAAAAAACGGTCATCGTTTCATCCAGCCTGAAGTTTTGAGAACCTTTTTGGAATCGGTTGAAAATGTAAGAAGATAACCTTATTTTGTAAACCAACATTAATCATTGCAATTTAAAAAAAAAACGCACAGCAACGATTCAAGCAATGCCCGCTTATTTTAACCCGAAATACCTTAAATATGACACTAATACCGTCATTACCGCACAAAGAATACTGTACCAGCCTTATTCTCAAGTGCACATATCATTATACAATGATTTAGTGCCTTATTAATATAACATTGTTCACATTGCATGTATCTTGACCATGTGTGGTAAACTAGTATAAGGTGGACAAGTAACGTTACGTAATAATTGAACAAAAGGGGATATGAAATCCAAATTGCAAGTAACAACAAGGTCAGACAATGTTGACCTCAGTTTGTGCTAAAAGTAGAGTGACATGACAAGTTCGATTTATTTATCGCCTTAGTCTGTGCGTATGTTGCGATGGAACGATTAAACTCGAGATAATATAGAGTAGAGTTCCTTTAAACTAAGATCAAAGTTGATCATGCTTTCTTCTGTAAATGATTTGATGATCTGGCAAACGTAGAGTGCTAAAACTTTGCACAAGGTAAAGAAATTTGGGACTATCGAAATAAAGCTACTATGACAAGTTTACGAAAGCTTTTGAAACGAATCAAATAAGTACATATATTTTGTATCTAAAATGTTGCTCTTACAATTGGGTCGGTTTTAACGGAACTTATTCCATGAATACTGAGAGGTACGACTATAACGAGATATGGAGTTCTCCCTTGAGAAATTATGTGCATTTTGCTCTGCAATAGTCGGAAGTAGTGCACAGCGAACGCAGCCTGTATTAGGCTTATAGAGACCTTCGATTATGTCTCGACAACCGTTCAATAAGTCCAGTATATATCATACTATATATCGCTGTACAGTCTGTAACAGAATTCTTTTAACAAAATACGATTCATAAAGTGCTGGTATTCTTCAGTGACAGTCACAGTCAGGTTTTATTATACTATGTAAAGCTTTTTTGGTTACCGAACAGCTAAGTAGAAACTTTTTGAATTTTATTTTGTTTGTTTCGGGAATCTGTCTGCGTAAGCCGACTTCTGTTTCTGACCATACTCGTTGGAGACTGGTAGCGTTGCTGGCGGCCTGGTTTTACGGTCACCAACCTATGCACTGTTTTTGTTCCATTAAGTATAAAAATCACGTCGTTGCTCAGTTAAATGGGCCGGATTTATAGACACGAACTTCAAAGCTTGTGCGGTCATTACAAGGTTCAAGGCATGTTTAATATTGTTGAAATCAAACTCAATGTAAGATTTACTTTCTAAAGGCCCGGTTTGCAATTAAATTATAATTAATCGTACCAGTTTTAGATACCCCACTGGGTACACATTTTTCCCGTTTTGTGAAGGGTTACAGCATTTAAAATCCAGATATGGTCATGATATTTTCCTTTACCGTTTTTCATTGAAGATTACAGATAACAAAATATAACTTTGAAAACTTCACATAGGAACTTGTATGCGTTGGATCGTACTTGAACTTTGTGCATACTAATCTATACGAAGCACGAAAACTACCCACATACTACCCACCACTACCATTTAAACCGTAAAAAAGGGAGCGGCACGGGAATTCCCAATCAGTAAAATATGATTTAAAACAAATCATTTATTGTATACGTCAGGAGAACGAGATAGAGCTAGATTCAGATATTTACGACCAATAAAATATTTCCACTTATAATGATCATTAAGAGCAGTGTTAGATTCAGAGAATATTAATTCAATAGCTGCAGTATGTAGTATAATAAAAACAATGATTTATCTGTGATTTGTTTACTTAAATCTAAAGTGTTAACATTGGAAAGACTATTCCAACAACGTTTTTTTTGTTCCTAATTTGATCTGAATTATTCCATCCTCCATTAACCAAATTACTAGCTACGACTATAACACCTATATCTCCGTTAAATGTAATTATAATAGAGCTAGGTTAACATCCTTTAGTCATCATTCATGCATCAATAATATTGTTTATAGATGCAAACAAATTTAAATTTGATAACGAAATTCCCACACCAGTATTATTTTTCAGGAAATTTAGAGGGCATTGTTGTTAAACCGCATAATTATCATAAACCTGTCGGCAACATGATTCATGCGGAAGTTTTACTGATTCAGTCTTAAGAGTAACAGTTACTTTTCCTTGAGGAAAATTAAATGTTTGTTTATTATAATATTGGGTACGCACCTAATGTTTGTCAAGAAAAGGTTCTTTCCCAGGTATTCATTTGTTTTTCCTTTGATTTTGTGTAGCCCGGTTTAAGAGATGTTTACGTGTTTGTTGACAGTAGTCGACGTCGTGCTTGAATGGGGTCAATGTGAATTAGCATTTTTTGATACTGGTCGACGCAGGTCCTCCTTATGTCGCGCGTCGAAAAGTTATAAAACAAAGGCTCCGCTTTTTATCGTTTCTTTCTTAATTATTCATTTATTTGTTTATCGCTTTATTACCTACTCTTATTGCAGCATTTAATCAGTTTTGATCATCATCTTACCAGTGCACCTAGACCCAAATCATAAAAACGAAACTTGACTAACTGCTTTTATCAATAAAAAATATAAACAAATTGTCCGCACACGACCTTCGACTTAAACTTTTATTGCACGATCTGAAAACAGTAAATAAATGGGTTTTGTTTATTAAACAAATTAATTTATACATTACTGATATAGTTTGATAAGACTAAAGCGACTTGCAAGGAGAATGGAGTGTGACATTGTTAGGACAACAGGGAAGCATTAGCAAGGTGACAAGGTGACACGGTACGCACGTCATACACCCTCTACGCAGAATTGAATCTATTAATCTCACTAATAGAAGCGAGTTTTTCCGCAAAGGTGAAATCCCAGTGCTCCGATTTCCAGTAAATGACTCAGTTGGCGACAACTCAAAGTACAATATCAATATCGTTTATTTTATTAATGATTGTTCTTAGAACTGAGACCTGAGCAGGGGAATCGCCTCCAATTGAGCTTCATTCGAAAATTGTTTACAAACACTTTTTAGTATCCGATCTCGAGGTTAGAAATACCCAAATTTATGTTGTGAATCCCCTGCGATATGTTTTGTAAGTTTCCTTGACGTAAGAACCTACGGCAATAAGCCACGTACTTATTGCAATTAGTGCTAATAGTCTACCAAGAAAGAAGGTACGCTGTTAAGAAGCTGTATGTTTTTATAGGTCCAACGACGTCCTATTCGATCTGTATATGTGGCAAGGTCGTTGGCAAGGAGGAAGCCGATATAAAACATTACTCTAATGTTAATAGCGGTACTCATTGATATGTTGATCCGGTGTGACGTAGGTTTTAATAATGTACGTACTAGATATTAAACCTGTTTGAAGGATCCATGCTTTAATTTGAAACAAATGATAGTCTTACTAAGCTTTTTAAAGATCCACAGTTTGTTCTAAAGCTAAAGAAGGTTACAGGCTAACGAGGTGAAGAATCAAACTTAACCTCACTTGAAAATGAGTTAAAAATAAAAAAGTTCATATTTTTTTTCACTTTTGCTCTTCTTCTCAGCACGGAACTATTGCGTGAAACATAAGTAGATATTAATATAGGCAGAAACAGAATTCTTAGATAAGCCTAGTAGGTAATACATGTAATTGACACGAGGAAGTTAATCAGTACGCCACAAATGAAAAAAAAAACATTATCATTTAGACGGATACGGAACTATATTATGTTTTAATTTAAACGTACAGGATGCATTTGTGAACAGTTATTAATTCAGTGAGCTGCTTGTTATATGATATCTAGTCACGCTTTACCGGTTTACGAAGGGCTGACGATAATGTACTATTATTCAACAAAAAAATGAATCCATTTTTAAATAGTAAAATTATTCAGCTGAATCCAAAGTTTTAGTTTAAGTAGGCCGTTTTTCAAGCTCTTTTAAAAATCTACAATAGCAAAGCGCTAGACTCTAGGTGCACGGTTATAAAATGTCTTGGCTATGAAAATGAACCGGCAAGAAAATGTGATGAATTAAAAGTTTCATGGGTTTCTTTCTTAAAAGTCTTAATAAAGTCAATTGATAATATGTATACTCTAAGGCTAAGCAGCAGCAGAAAAACTTTTATTTTTCATCATCTAGCTATCTCACGAGATACAGCCTGGTGACATGGACGTAGACAGATGTGTAGACGAACAGACGGACAACAGAGCCTCAGTAATTCCGTCAGTATCTTCGCTTTTAGCCTTAAAGTTATTAGGTAAAGCACAATAATCTCTTCTTCGCTTTATTATACGATGTTCAAATATAACGTAATAATACCTATTTATATACCCAGTGTACCTACGTTTCCTTACGTACTTAGATAACATGCAGTTGCACGTACCGTTAATCAGTGATATTTTCATTACGATGCAAGACTAATTGTGTACGTCGGTACGTTACTATTATGCATTATACCCATTTTGATAAGCTAAATTGTAACAAAAAATGTAATACTCTAATCAGTTGTATCTAATTTGATTGATAAAAATTATGTGAGTTTTAAAATCTATTTGGGACAGGGTGATTAAGTTGAATGTGTATTTGCCTCTGCTTTTAATATTTTCATTAATACTAGTATGGTATGGCACTTGAGATGTCAAGTCTATGTGGTTTTTGTATCCCGATTTTCAAGTCCAATTTTTTCCAAATTTAAGTGCGAACAGCAAAGATCTCTTTCTGAAAACGGCGAAGGAAAAAGTATTAAACATATACTTACATGTTTCTAAATACATAAATAATGTAGATTAATTACTATACTAGAATAAATGATCGTGCTCATCACACAAACATTTGTCCTGGATGAGAATCGAACCCACGACCTCCGGTAAAGCAGTCAAGGCCACCAAAAACTAGACCAACCGTTTGCAGGCCAGTTATATTAAGTTACAATAAATAATATATGATTTTTTATCCACTTGCTAAAGAATAATAATGTATTTTTTTCTATTAAAAATAAGAAGCAGAACCTATAAATAACATGGTTATCGAAACGTGTATCCACTTTCTTGACGCATGGTCTAAGCAACGTGAGTTTAAAACAATGGGCACTACGTATGTACCTACTAAACGTACATACATACGTGCCTACCTATTGCAGTCATTATTTTAGGAACGGTCAACGTCACCTATTAAACAATGTGGCTTCATTCGCATATAAATTTAATTCATAGTAAACTACGTGCCTCGATACAATACTTATGTATATATAATCTAATCTTAACGCGAGGCGTATGATATACTTACATCTTTTATCGTGTTATTTAGGTACGATATAAATTACACGATTTATTTATATGTACACTTACTTAGAATAAAACATAGTAAAACATAACGGAGGATTTGATTCGTTATCTCATAATGTCATTGAAACAATTACAATCTTGCTTCGACTTTTCTTCATTCTATTGTGGCAACATATTAAAATGAACTCTAGCATTCGTTATTTCACCTTTGCGATCCGCCAACTCGTTTTAAATTAGGGCTCTCTTAGAAATGCGAAGAAATAAAAATCAGAAGACTATAACTACGGTAACATCCTTAAAAAAATTCGAAGAAAAGGAAAGTGAAAAGTACTAAGAACTAGTCTTTTTCACACCGTTCACGCAGTTCAATCGCTTCAAAGCAAACTGTGAGACGCATTCATTCATTGTTCGCGATTCAACAAACATTACAAGAATCATTGTCTGTCTGTTATCATTATTTAAAACAATGATTACATAACGAATTATTTTTTCTTCGTTTATTATGTAAACAACTTTCTTTACTTTGACTTTTTTAGGATGGGAATCATCAAATGGCTGCTCCCGCTTTGGGTTGAGCAGAAGGGAGTGTCAGACTTTTACTGACAGAAACTTACCCACGATTCCTCCTTTGCCCTTGGTGTTCGGGGGCCGGGGTAACACTTTCACATAATCCGCTGGTTCTTTATATTACCTTAAAACATGTTCTTGTATGTATAAAGAAGAAAGATTACACTTACTCATAAGTGGATAGTCGATTGGAGGGCCTGGGATCTTACTCCCAATTCTGGTTTGGATACCTTTTTTTAATTTGAATTTCAAACACTTATTTTCTATCGAACCTTACTAAGATGCAGTAGTTATTAGATCAGTATGATGTCGATTGGCGTATCGTCGAGTGTAGAGTCAACTTATTTTTTTTGGAAAGGCGAGGAATCCTCAGGGACACCCATGGGGGAGCGAGCGGATAGTGTCAGACTCTTACTGACTAAACCTGAACTGCCTTCCTACGTCATCTGCGTTTTTGTGTCGGTGTATGGCAATGCGTTGCAATCCTCCATACACTATGTAGAGCCAACTCCTGCCATTAGTAGTAGTACCAACCAGATTAAATTCTGTTGAAACGCAACTTGATTACTGTAAGCGCTACCCTATCGTAGACTAGTTAAAATTTTACAAGAATAGGCTCTGATAAAATCCTCCAAATGTATGAGAATAACATTCCTTTTAGAACATTGATAGTGACGTGAATTTCACTCGTCAATTCGATATTTCGACGAGTCAAACAGCGTAAAACTCTGAGTATTATAAATTGTGTACATTCTAAGGTCTCCTACGGTCAATCATTATATATTTATTTATCAGAATAGGTTTTAGTTTTCAGTCAAGGTCCAAACCATTTTTGAGGGGAGCCTTGTCGTTGCTATAAACTTTAATGTGCGATGTAACCTTAAAACAAAGATTACGAATTATATAGAGCCTGTCATGCTGTTTAATTAAGTAACATAATAATGTATGATACCAGCCTTAGCGTGTCTCAGTGCCTTAGGTTCTGTTTTAGAATAAAAATGAAGGAATTCATCAGAACCAAGATATACCAACATAATATGACCGTTTTATTTCACGCAAAATTCCATTAGTCTTAAAGTAACACTGGGTAAGTGCGAGTCGAAATTCTGATTCTAATCGCTCCGTAAAATAAGATGAATAAAAACATATCTGCAATAAGAATTATGACAAACGAAATTTATGACCGAAACATGCGTTGCTTAACCTTCAATTTAAGTGTGATATAACTGCAAAAATATAACTGTCTATCTATCACGATTTATGAGATAGCCTGGAGACTGACGGATGGACAGATTGACAGACAGCGGAACCTAAGGCTGGTTCCGACTTCCGTGTATATTTTGTTTACCCTAATTAGTTAGTTTTGATGTTTTATATATATTAACGGGCTTAAAAAAACGGATTAAAGTCATAAATTATATTATCTTTACTATAAACCAGTATAGGTGTCTTTCACATACGCTAGACGTGGCCTTGGTAGGTATAAGGTATAATGACCCGTCATTTCTATAGTAAATACACCACTGTTTATTATTTCTATCAAATAAAAAGATTATTAACATTTCTGACTTTTTTATTATCTCTTGGGGATAAAAAGCAAGTCAGCATTTTTTATGTTAAACGAAGTAGGTTTATGTAACCTTTACTCGCTCAAAAGAGTGGACCAAGCGACTAGACCGATAACGATGAAATTAGGTATTAAAATGGCTGTCATATTGGATAATAACTAGTCTCTTACTACTAAGGAGGGTACTGTTTTTGCATCAATAGCCGCTATCCAGGTAGCTGAAAAGCTAGATAGGGTATCTAAACAAAAACGTCCAACCATCGTTGACCCTTTAATACAAAACCAAAGTAAGTCTAGCAAGTTCAGTGCTCGCTTCCATTGTTCTAAGTTCAGCAAAGTTTTTAAGGAATGCAACTGGCCATTAATAATGCCGTATCCAGCGCCATGTCGGCACTGCGAGATTGAATCAGATCTACAAAGACACCTGGACAAGTAAAACATAACGTGCATTCTTACATTAAATAAGTGCAAACCATTAAAGGCAAATTGCAAAATATATAGCTGTCTGTCTCGTGCCTTTGTCGTACTACATATAATTACGATTAAAAAACCGCGGAAGTTGATATTTATAACAAGCTGCCGTTACTAATATGAATTTTATATTATTTTCATACGTTAATATGTTATTATCTATGCCTGAGACGACTTAGATGAGGTGGCCGGATAATTAACGCTTGATTATAATGTTAACTGTTGTATCTAATTTGTCGGTTGAAGGTCGAAGGAGATACTTCTGTATTGATCACAGGGCAAAAAAATGTTAATTTATAAAGTACCGACCGATGTGTCTCTTGTGTTGATAACTCCTGAGATTGATGGGTGTAGGTAATGAGTCCGTTTGTCAGGGTCAAAGCCAAGGCTGACCAAGTAATTAGGAGAAAAACTACACCCTGTATAGAGTTAGATCCCAGAAGGCTTGAGATAATTTGTGTGCCATTGAAGAGTGTTACAGAGACGGTGTTGGCTCGTGGTCACAGCAAGGACCCTTCCGGTCACGAAGCTACGTTGCGAATTTATTTCCGACATAGACCACAGACAATTTATTACAAATCGCCTCACAATTTATAGATCAATAGCTCTACCCATTTTATAGAACCCGGTAATACAGTCCCTACCTCCATATTTCGTAATACAAGCTCGACAAACTTTAATTAACAATTTATTTTATGCCATTTATATGTACTTATTCGTAATTGAATTTGTCGCGAAACTATTAATCTCAATATAGATTAATATTTTATAAATAAAACTATAGGTACGAATATGTGACTTGAAAATATTGTCTTCGAATAAAAAATAACTTATTTATTGAGTGCTTGGTTCTCTTTAGCGTGTACTTACGTACAAGCTCCATTCAGATGCGCCAATGTCTAGCCGAGAACAATTACGTTTAACCTTATCTAACGTAATCGAGATTCTAAAAAAGCAAATAATATAAATTGCAGCAATTTAACAATAAAGTTGAACGTGGCTGTCGCCTTGACCCAAGCAATGGGCTGGCAGCGGGCGTGAGTGGCGGCTGCTCAGGAAACATACTGCGCTCGCCGTACCGGTTTGTTCCTTTCATAACTTAAAACAGGACAATGTATTTAGGCAGCTTATTCAATTACCAACTGGAAAAACCCTAGAAAGTTTCACCTTTATGTGTATGATAACTTTTCTTTCGCTGGCAACTCAGAGGCACGTATGCAGTTCCCGGGATTCCCTTTATTTTTATCGTGTAGATTTAGCAAACTAGTTATAGGCATGTAGAAGTATCCAGAATCAGAGCAATGATCGTTCTGAAGGTTTTCACAAAAGTGCCTAATCGATAAGATCATTAAGCTATAATATTGATCGATTCCAATATTAAATGTCGTTATTTAAATGGACATTTGATTGGGTCTATTGCACTTCGGAAGTACTTGAGCAAATAAACCTGATTCAAACCAGGAAATTGCAAGTGCCCGCGATGAAACATAATACGGTCTGAATATAAATATTTTTGCCCAGACATGCAAACAAAGACAAATTAAAAAAGTGCTTTAGGTATAGTATTTTATTGCATTGTGATTAACATCAATCAACCAGTTTGACGGCTAAAACTTATTCAGTAATTATCACAACTTTACGTGATCCTTCCTTATTTTATGTAAACATTCAAATACTGCAACTCACTTCTGAAGGACACCATTTAAGTTATCAACACTGACCTATATCTATTTTTTGCGTGAGAAAACGAAACAGATTGACAGATGTGCAATTAACAACATACTTTGTAATTTATGTAGACAGGTATGCGTCATATATGTCAGCCTCTTGAGTTACGCTAAACACAGAGTATTTTAGCTAAATTACCATCGGGTAATGATTATGCAATGGGCAAGACACGTAAGATTATGTTTGTAAAAAACTAGTCGTAATATTTTAAGCATGCACCTCATGGGGTCACACGCGACGGAGCTTACGGGTATAAGTAGTTAGGAAACTGTCTGGGCCGTCATCTCGACACTTCCATGTGAAAAAAATATACATACGATTGAGTATGTAACTGGCGTGCCATTTGAATTTGAATTCCGTTCTATGAATAGAGTACTGAGAGTTAATGTTGAGAACAACTAACTAAATGACTACTTTTATTTGTTTTGTAAAATGAATTACTTTTCTCACATTTTGGCAGACATTTTGAGTGAAACTGGTCGGTATGTCGGTACAGTGATAGTGATGTTTTGTTTTTCTAAATTTCTTATAGTATTGGAGCCCTGTTTAATTATAATTAATGTTTATGGGTAAAAAAACAGTGTAATGACATTTTCGATGCGGAACTCTTTATTTAACAATTCCTACACCTACAGTACTCACTAGCTGTACATAATAATATTTAAATTAACGCATTCTTGCTAATCGAGTCTCAATAAACTCAGAATTAATCACTCAAAAGAATTCCTCTATCTCAGTCAACACCGCGAAGTTTCTTTATCTACTTTTTATAACAATCTAAAATAATTATAGCACAGATTAAGTAAACATTTGAAGGTAAAAGAGACAAAAACCCGGTCATCCGATCTTTTTGTTCATCAATCTGAGGTTCGCGTGCAAAGTTGACAGCAAAAAGTATTCTGGGAAAAAGGTTTTGTAAAGGGTAGCGGATCTTGTCTCTCCATTGTATTTAGAATTTGCTCCACTTACAACACAGATACAGTTCCACGCAAACATAGTTATAAACTATGTATATTATGTTAAACTTAATTTGATGATTAGTGATCCGATGAGAGATGCGCTGGATCGAAACCGATGGAGGAAAATCATCCGCTCCAAATGAGGCCCTGATGCTGACCACGATCCTCAGATATGAGGGACCGATTAAGAGAGAGAGAGAGAGAGATCCGATTAAATATAAACATTTTTTGCACCATTGACATTGAGCCTTCCACGTGTGCATAGTAAACGGTTTAAATTTAAACTTAGTATCCTAGTTAAGTTAAGATAACTAAGATGTATCTGTTAAAGTCATCTATTTGAAGAATTGACTGTAAAATGATGGTATAATGGATACTCCATTTTTCTTAGGCTACTTCTGAAACAAACGGGCGTTCATAAATTCTCATGGATTAGGTCCAAAACAAAGGAAAAATCAAACACAATGTTCTTAATAAGTAATAAAATAATTATCTTTCACGATGTGATCATGCGCTAATTACCTTGCATACTATAAAACGTGTGGTTAAATAAAAGTAAATAAGTATTTTACATTACCCGACCTATAAAACTAATGTATCGAGAAAAGCGGCTTTAAACATTGAGGTCATATTATCGGCCTACGTTCATCAAGTGCACCTATTTATTCGCAATAATAAAGGACAAAGGCTACGTGAGGCTTTGTCTGTTTGATACAATGTAGAAAGTACTTAAAAAACACTGTGTCACGGTTTAAAGTGCAATGACAAAAATTTTTGTTAATTATTCTTTGAGCTGTTGAAGGAGAGAGCAATTTAGTTACACAATTTTACTATCCTTGTCTTAACAATGAAATGTAGACAACGATTGGCTTTTGTTTTTAGTAAATAGATGTTTTAATCAATTTTTTAGTGAAAGGCCCCACTATTTATTGACCGATAGAATAATATTTGTGTATAAAATTACACTTTATAGATTTAGAATAGTTTTTTTTTAGTTTGACTTCAAATTAAACTATTTTAAACTAATCGTAGTAGTGTAAACTGACTAATCAGGCTTTAACAGTTGTAACCTTGTTCCGTTACATTATTGTATATTGGGTCCTTTGGTACAAGTTCAGAAGTAAAACCTCTGATGCTATCAAACTGTTTCACGTAGACATTTAGATTTATAAATCGAACGTTAAATACGCAATCAAACGTTTACTCAAGTTTTTTTTTTAAGTTGTTTTTTTTAATATCTGACGGCCTCATTTTCCCAATAGTGATACAAAAATATTTTTTTGTTTCCCTATTGGGAAAATGAGGCCGGACTATATACTTGTAGGTATTTTACCATCAAAACACAATTTGGTATTCATTTTTGAAAATTTCTGTATCTTTATCAGAGTTGATGGGTTTTGTGCTGTGCACAAATATAAATTAATCAAAGGGCCAACAATAAAAATATAATAAATAAAGATCATTTTGTGTATCGAAGTCCTGTAATTCAAATTCAAATAGGTTCTGGCTAAAGTATAGGAACTTCGGTATGCAGGGAATTTAATATCTTTAACTAAGTTATATAAAATATTTTCCATAGATTCTCGGATCACCAATTATCGTAGTTATCGCAACAAAGTACCAATCATAATTTTTTATAACGATTATGAGAATTATCTAGTTAGTTTAATTAACGTAGACACTGTACCTTCAAGAATCTACTGTAATAACAACTGGCAGTAATAATACAAAAACTGATTCGCGGTCTATCTGTTCTGTACAATGCACCAATAACGACTAGAGACAAATTTAAACCTTACTCCTTTGAGATAAGGTCGATGTCAAGGTTACTCGCAGCTACTGTTCAGCGGTAGCCAATACGTGCAAATCCGGAACATAAAATTAAATGAGTTACGCCAAACTAAAGTTAATGGCCTCTCGATCAATGTTAACCTTTGTTGATCAAGTAGAAAGAAAAAGCGAACATTTTGATATAATTGTAGATTGTAATTACAATTAATTGATTTTAATATCTTTGTCAAATTTGTTAACACGCTTTTACATGTGTTTTACGTCCGTTAGTCATGGTAGGTTGAGCATTATAAGACCAGCAAACGGTATAACAAAAGCTGGTTTAAAACGATTGGAACTCTACGTAGCAATTCTAACGTTATTTATGAGGCTCTATAACAAGCAATTTAAAGTTTAAGTAAATAACAACATTAATGTTTATTTATGTCTTTGTTTTTTTTTTTAGATTTCCGTAGCCACTGTTTGTGCTAGTGAGGTTAAGGTTCCGGCTAGACAGCTGCCGAGGGCTTTATTTGAGAGGGTCTGGCCGAGTCAGCTGCGCTTGGTTTATTTGTATTTTTTCTTATTTTATTTTCACTCTTGATTATATTACATTTGCACAATAGTATCATGTCATCTCTACATTATCTTAATGAAAAGAAAATTAAGGAATAGTCAACTTGTGACCCAAAGCTCTATTATCATCAAATTATCACACAGCTGTAAATAATCACTAGGCAAGACATATCATGTACGTACATACATATACATACAAGTACGCAAAAGAAGTTGATCTTTTCATGCTCTTCAATCTTCAAATTACAATTGTGATCAATTGAAAAACTAATATGAGCACCACTAAGTAGGTACAAGATCTTTGAGCACATTATAATAATAATAATTACCTACAAAATACTTGTAATCTTTTTTTATAAAGCGTAAAAAGGAAACGAGATTTTTTTAGTCCTTGGATAATAGGGCCAGTGGACCGAGTTACGATTATTTTTTTCATACGTGAAAATGTAGTGGGCGAATACTTTTAAATAATTAATCTGGCTGTACGTGCTGATTGGCATGTACATTGTTTTTTTTTTAATTATTACTCGCATAAGTACTTCTTTATGACAAAGATCCATATATCTACGAATTAATTGTGTACCGCGTCTTGTCTTATTCTATTTATGTATGATATCCGGCATTTTTTGCTGACGGAAATATGTTATTTTCGAGTGTGTACACAGTAATTAATAGTACCATTATATGCGGTTGTGTATAATCAATAGTTTTTGAAAGGGTTATTAAATGCCAACCGTTTAGAGTAGAATCCCTAAATAAATTGACGGGTTAAAAAACAACGCGACGCGGTTTTCGTAATTCCATCACAAATTTAATGTTCCAGAACATTAGCAACTCACAATGACAATGTTTTTTCTTAATTAAATCTGGCCAACCGTTCTATTTTTATAATGCTCAAAAACGGAACTTAAAACAATAGAATAAACGTGCAAATTCACGATTGATTGAACAATTGTCTAAATTGCTGCAACAATCGCGGCTTTTATCGAAAATTGGTCGATTACCGGTTACATAATATATGGTGTCCATTAGATCAGCGTTACGTGTGGCCTTGACTTTCACCTTCGACATGGAGCGCGGCTCGCAGCACACGACGTGATTCGGGACGTTACGTTGGTTACGTTGCAACCTTGACTTCACCCAAGGTGGAGTACTTTAGTATTGTACAACACTGACTGGTAGCCAGCGATCGAGGTCCGCCGGCTACGTACATGACGCTACCTCGTGGTATCAATGTAGGGATCTAAGTAAAATGGTCCTTGTAGTGACGATCCCGTTTAACCGTTACTTGAATTAAAGCTTATGACCCGTTTTTATGGTTGTCATAGCTACAGTTGTGCAGGAATTTAAAAAATGAGGAAACTTTAAAAACCAGCTCAAAGGCATTATGCACTATATACCCACACGTTGTAAGATCGTGTATCACAATTAGTCACGATCAGATTCAATAACGCTTCGTGCATAAAAACCTGATGTGTTACACGAGAATTAACATAATTAAATACCTTTTAAAGAGCCAAATTACGATCTAATGACCTATTAATTAAAAACAATACTAAGAACTCAAAATAAACGATTCAATTGTATTTATAGTTTTAGAGGTTTTAGGTAAAACTAACTAATTGATATAGTTATGCAATTATTACGTATATACGTGATATATACCTACGAATTCTGTACAACCATCTACCTTCAGCATTTGTTCTAGAAACTTCGAATTGAACTTTACAGACTCATGACAATGGAATAAGAGCTTTAATACACCATATTAGAATAGACTTTTGTATTATTTATAGATACATAGTAATAAAATTGAATATTATTTATCAGTCATTACTTTGAGCGATATCGGTATTAAGACCTGAAACGAAAACCATTACGCGTAAACAAAGACAAAATCTGTAATTTACGAAACTTTTTCATTGTTTTTAATTTTCAAGGTTAGCTTGTGGTTGGACTTTATTCGAGAAGCTGAATAAAAAAAGTATTGAAAAAATATGATTGTTTTATTTTACTGCTGAAGCCTTATATTTAATTACATTATTTGGCAACTGTAATATTATATTGCTGGACTATTGTTTTTCGTTTTATTGCGACTAGATTTAGCGGTAAATGTTAATCTACACTTAAAAGCGAAACAATTAAAAATGTTAAATTTGGCTGATTGGTTTCTTATAGAATCAACGCTGAGTTTGATTGTTTCCAGAGACTTCAATTTTTTTTATTAATATGTACAACTCCTCTCTTTTTACATAATCCACAGAGCCAAAAAATATTAACTTGGAAAACGTATGCAAAACTAATATCGGCGTCATAAGTAAGATATTACCAGGAAGAAAAGCGGCAATTAAGCGGCGTCAAAATTGCAATGTACTATAATTATTAATTAGGTATACAAAATTTTGTACGCATAGAAAAACTGTAAATTTGAACCGTCATCATGTAGCTATCATGTTTCATATGAAGGCTACTGTCAGATGGACAGACAGAAGATCCTAAATAATAAGGTTATGTGAGTAACCTTTCAGGCTTAACCGCAATCAAAATTTCGATAGTTCCATTCTGATTCAAATATTTTCTACTTGAATTACTCAGTTGTTTATTATCATAGACTAATCTAGATTATTTATATTGTATTTAAATTAGACAAAGGCAGAGGTAAAACCACCTTTAACAGTAAAATGGTATCACTGTAAAAGTGCGATGATGCTAAGTTGTAGTTTCTTTTAGGTGGTCCAACAGATACAGTGTGTTTTATGAAGAGTTATGGTGCACTAATTTCTTCGTATTCCGTATTCCCGAAATAAAAAAAAAACCAGATTCAAATATTTGGAACACGGCATCCAACGTAAAGAAATGAACATCAATATAATTCTGAAATCTGAGATTAAACCAGAAGGACCATTATGTAACGGGGTCACATCAAAGTTATTATTAAATGTCACAAGGAGGTTCATCTACTCCCTAACTTACCCCAATTAGTGGAGGTTAGCTCGAAAAATAACCCCTTGTTAAGACCGTATATACCGTAACTTAAATGTAATTTAAGTGTAGCGTCAATACGAGGTCTGTGCTCATTCAATTTATATAATCAGAATTAATATCGGAATACTTAAGAATTTACCTTCATTAATCAAGTTTATATTATGCGTACATTATCATGTAAAAAGATAATTTAGATGTCAACGCGTCTAATATAATTTATAGGAAGTAATTTGGAGGAGGCTATTTATAGCATCTATGTTGACTTGTTTGGTTAGATCTGTTTAGAGTAATAAAAAGGTAGGTCAGTGATAAATAAAAAGGTGACAAAAATATCTTGTGTGTGTTTCAATTTAAATCTAAATTGATTTACTCAAGATAGGCTACTAGACATTTTTAAATGAAAATTGCACCTAACTTAACTAACATCAATTTTTTAACGTTTTCAAAAACAACATACAATTGTCACCCCGTTTTGTCCTTTACCTACTACTTGCTGAAGAGGTTTGTTTTCAATAAGTCACGTGACTTTGATCTGTCATCTCCATACATTTTCTATTCACGTTAACTTTTGTACAATGTAATTAACATTCGGTTAAGGGGTTGATCAAAATCCTGGACGTAGGGCTCTTCTCGTTGACTCAAGTAGAGCATTATTAATCAATCACTCTATGTCCCCTCATTATTAATATTTCATTGTTTTTAGGTTATCAATTTCATATTCAAACTTTTGAAATGTAAGTAATTTTCTTCAAAGTTGGTCAAGTTTTTCAAAGCTGCTATGAAATTACATGTATTTTTGATGATGTCACATTGACATTGGTACCTTAGCTCGAACCTGCAACCTCGTATATACAAATTAGTGCATTGACCTGCCAGGCTACCAAGAGTTTCCAAAAACACAGTTTAAATTCATCTCGAAGTGGAGAAATAATGTATTTTTCTTGGTTTGCGAGAATGTAAGTAATTAAAGATGTAAGTAATTTAACTACACTAATTGTTTTTCAGTACTTTAAGAGAAGGGATTCAAATTTTTGTGTGCGTTTTATTTTTTAAGAGCTCTGAAATGCTTTCGAACATATATTACATTCCTACTGAAGTGTGTCTCTTGTATAAATGTGAGGATTTAATATTACTTTAAGATCCTGAACATTGATAAATTACGTACTTCAGAGAGGCATTAAGGTATATAACTGTACAATTGCCTGGCTATAACAAATTAGTGAACAAAACATCTTAGCCTGAATGAGACGTTTATCCTTAAAGAGTAGGTTAATTATACTCAGTTCAATGACTTATAAAACACTAATGAATATGTTTGTGCACTATTATATTAGGTTCAGCGACATCGGAGACAAAAAGATACGCAAAAAGGACTCTACAAAAAAGATTTATAGGATGGTATAAATGGGTTGTTGCTACAAAGGCCTAGAGAATCACTTGCGAAAAACATACAACCTCTTATTATAGTTCACATGTGTGTCGATAATATTCCTTTAAAAGACTAAACGTTTTATACACGCACAGATCAGTGATCTTGAACATTTAATAAGATGCATTTAAACTTTATTTTCGAAAACAATGGAACTATATTCCATTTTCAATCATCAAATAACTAGAAGCCCGATTGCAAAAACCTCACATAAATTATTTATTCCTAGATGATTGTGTGACATTGTATAAAAACTATAAATGCATTTTGTGCGGAAATTATTATGCATGCTTGTAATATATCAGCAATGCTTCATGTACTTGTAATTACTTCATGTGTTTACATAATGTATTGTGCCTTAATTACCTCGTCTACTAGTATGTGTGACCCTCTCAAGAGCGAGTGTGCCGTGTTCCGGCATCGCAGCGTCCATGGCTATCCGGGGCAATGTCGAGGCTGCTCGTTACTCACTGCTGAATATTCATACATAATTGAGTTACATAACACACTCAAACATCAGTGTAGAGAAGACATCACGAATATCAAGTCCGTCCACCGCGGCAGATATCTTATAACTTGATAACCAACACAAACAATTACAGCATTATATATTATTTATTGAAAACCTGGACCCAATTTAATCCTGTTTTATAGCCAATTCTTCATAGCGCTGTCATAAAATTGTTAATTGCTAAAGTATAATTACGCGGCTACCGCAAATGATTCAGATTGTTCAGATTGTGATCGTGGCAAGAACTGAAAAGTATAACCTTGTCCTCTTTGACTTAAGTCAGGGCAAACGGATCAAGGCGATATGTGCAGTACACAAGTGGCACGCTGCAACATGCAGACTACATCAATAATGATTGAAATTACGAAAACTATTTCATCTCTAAGTTACTTTAACGCCAATACTAGGTCTCTTAAAGACCGGAACATTTAAGACTGGATTGCACAATCATGAGGCAAGATTTAAATTGGTAGCTACTTCACAAGCTTACCCAAAGAGATCTTTGGGTAAGTCAACGAGCATATCTGCTGAGGCCGTCGTGTATTGCAGCCGCATCATAATTTTTAGAGTGTATTAATTGTCAAGTGCGTGGGAGTGTTGTCGCATGTCGTCCAGGTTATGGAGCAGTCCGGAGGACGAGTCGTGTTCGGTGTTTACTGGGGCGAGGTTTCTTCGCATAAAAAATCGAGTCATGCACATTCAGGCTAAGGTCTCGAGTGGTCGTGTCTCCCCGGCGGTCAAGTACGTCCATCTCGCGGCACCTCTTAGCTCTGGTCTACATTCAACTGTTTGTTATGTTCACCGCAGAACTCGATCACGTACACACATTCTATTTTTGACTCAGTGGGATCTGATCAAGTTTGAAGTTTTGTTTGTGTTCGAAGCCTTCGTCTTGTTATTGTTTCATACGGTTAATAAATATCAAGTATTTATAAAGCATATTTTGACATCGTTACTACTGAGGAGGTTGCGTTGCAATACTGAATTAAATAAGTATTTATAACACAGACATTCAGCAATATAATTCTAAATCTAGATAGCATTCGTAATTGGGGTTCCGAACGGAACTCGTGTCTGATTATTTTTAATTGGTTTATTTTCCTTCCTCTGCTTGTTCAGTCTGCGTTTTACAACGAAAGAGGTCTATTGTTTCAAGTAAGCAAATGAGTGGTAAGATGAACAATGACTGCAATTATATTGATGCTTAGTTTCTGTGCCGCGCTATCCTTGCTGATAACTAATGAATATGATTAGATCATTAGTATTGTTACTGGGCATCGGCTAGTTCACCTCACCCGGCTAGTGCGCCTTAGTTTAGACGGTTTCGCAAACACTGATCACGGCCATTGTTTACGAAACAAGTGAGGTTTTATGTAATTACAAGAGGTATGTGTCCTTTATACAGTTTTCCGCATTTTCCGCTTTGTGTCACTATCAAAATTGTAGATTTTTATATTGATACTGCAAAATGCAACTCATTTACAAAAAAGGTTAACTACTATTTTCCATAGTTACTTTTTTATTCAATTCAAAATTCAAAATTCAAAATATTCAAAAATACAAAATAATTATATCAAATTATTTTGTATTTTTTTAATAATTACTAATTATAATAGAAGGAATACAATGAATTACGAATCCACAAGTAAAATAATTGAGGATGTGGGGACTAATCACTATTCTGCAGCTTCCCAAATATCTGAACAAGTAAGATTGTTTTAGGATAAGACGGAAACAGGACTTCCTGAGCTCAAAGGACGTAGTAAACAGACGTTTATACAAACAGACGAGGAAATAAACAATTATTATGAATTAGTATTTCATAAACACCTTTAAGAAGTCCGTATTGTTACTTAACACAATTTGTTTAACTGTTAAAGCCTTAAGAGAATTGAACCAAGGTTGCTGTTGAGGTTGTTTTACTATTCGATTAGTATTCTGTGTGTGACGCGATATAAATTGGTCCTTAGACTAAATGGCTGTGAATTACTTACATAATAAAATGGAAATCTAACTTTATCGATGGAGTTTGGTTAGAATATTCTTATAAATTTAGCTTAAAGTTCGTTATTAGTTTTAAATCGTCAGTGCTTCCAAAGTGCTCCTGATAAAAGATAGAGATATATTCCAGATGCTAATAGTTCTTTAATATGAGAAAAACTCGTCAAGTAACACTGATCGTACGATTGAATTATATTTGGAAAGTAAATTGGAGACATATCAAATTCATGACCGTTCCAACTGTTGCTCAACCTCAATTTAGTACCTGTTTCTTGTTATCAACGCTCAGGCTGATGGTGGACGGACAGAGGGGGTTCCATTCTCATTCTAGGATTACGGCACCCTAAAATTGGAAACGCTATACCGAATAGTTTTCTTTGATTTGATATGGTTAGGTTCAGTTACAATGGCAATGGCAAAGCAATCAGTCAGGGTGCGCCAGAGCGTGGTAATGCGCCCTCCTTTCGATTTTGCCTTTATTTAGCGAGGATGTCCGCTCATTTTAATTCAAACTCGAGAATATTACATTCTATATAAAAATAATTGAGCATTTCCATAACACGAACCTTATTCTTTGTTTTGTTAAAATAACAAGGACATGACAAACCACTTACTGCTTATTACTCGCTGAAAACGTTGAATATTGAAATAATTTTGACCTTTGTGGTCTCTAGAACTTAATTTTTAATTTTCTTAGCTCATTTCCTTACTTATGTATAGTAAGAAGAGTTAGCTGATGAGGGATGATTGAGTCAGTTTACTAAATAGAACTTGGACTAAAGAGATTTATTTCGGTTTAGAACATCATCAAAATCGTTTGTATACCGTCGACACATTGCTTAGTATTATTGGAATCGATAAGTTAATTGAACACCAACTCACCTCAAAAATAGACATAACACATTCTCATGTGCTTTCAGAATCGTAATAATAAATTTTACTTACTATTTTTTAAGGAAAAATAAAATATATCAATATCACACCAGATATTGCATAGCAATTCATCATTGGCAATCTTTCTACAGGAGCTGAAATTACTTAAAACAAAGTGTCAACTCAAGAACTGACTTCTTATTTATCATCTGTTAAATTTATTACCATTATCTTACCTTATACCTGAAGGTTTCAGACAGTAATTAATCTTCATTAACTGTTATTAGTCATTCTATGAGTGTTTCATGTTTTCTGGCCATAAAAAATAATTTAACTTGTTGATAAAAATGTACTTTTTAAGTATAAAATGACTAAAGGTTTTAATTAGACCTTTTGCTTGTATTTTTATAAAGGTTATCACTTTACTTTTTAGCTACGACTAACAATCTAGTGTCTGCCAGTCTCTGTCATAAACGAAAATAAAGAATGATTGCCCCGGAATTTCCATCGAGGTGTGATGCGATTAACACAAAAACAAGAGTCACAACACAGAAAAGGAACTTAATTATAACACCTTCAACAATTTTGTCGCTTTATATTGCACATACTACCGAATAGAAACAACATATTAACAGCAAACCTAAATAAGTCTGCTAAATAAATTAACATAGCATTTTATTAAACTAAATTAATTCATAAATACGTTTCAATACTCAATACAGTTCACCGCATGTTAGTACCTAATTGTAAATACAAAAGTGGACCTTATTAGTGATATTTAAGATCGTCCTTAGCGTCCCAGTGTTACATATTTGCGGCACGCTGTAATGCAATAAGTGTTAGTCTGGTTCTGAGAATATACATCCATATTTCAATTTAAATTGTGGTATCTACAGAACCGCTTACAATTTCCTGATGATTGATTGGACTGAAGATAGGTTTAAACCTCGTGATCGTATCGTATATTATGAACATTTTAGCCAAATGAGATTCCGTTTTAATAATTTACTGGCAACTGAATAATCAGGTATAAGGACCACTAAATTTAAAATAAACAATTCATTAGTGTTATTAAAAGTAATATATTCATATAAGGCGAAATAGGAATTAAATAAATAAAGAATAAAGATGGTTGGTCAGAAAGTCTGCCACACAGTCTTACTAAGGGGTATCGTGCTGGCTAGGAGGAGGTCAGGTAGAAAGTCGCTCCTTGTAAAACACTGGTAAAATTAATACTTACATTACATAGTTGGGAAAACGCGAGGCTGATCATGAAGATTTTATTTTCGTTTATTGTAAGGTATTTTTGTAATTATGTCATAATCATTCGCCTAGCCTTTTCCCAACTATGTTGGGGTCGGCTACCAGTCCAACCGGTTTCAGCTAAGTACCAGTGTTTTACAAGGAGCGACTGCCTATCTGACCTCTTCAACCCAGTTACCTGGGCAACAGGATACTCCTTGGTTAGACTGGTTGTCAGACTTTTCAAGCTTCTGACTACCTTGTAACGACTGTTAAAGATGTAGGAATAACAGCCGGGACCCACAATTTAACGTGCCTTCCGAAACACGGAGGAACTCGTTATGACAAAGATGGTCACCCATCTACGGACCAACCGCGTCAAGCATAGCTTAACCTGTGATCGATTCACGGTTATAGCTTAGCCACAAGCTCCTCTATGTCAATAAGATCCAAAATTCGATCTTCAATAGTGGACCTTATTAGTGACTTTTGTTTTTATACTAGCAATATCAGATGATCCATTGTGTGGTTTAGTTCAAACATTAATAGTGATGAATGGCTAAAATAAACACCTTTCCACTTGGACACGTTGTCCGAAGTTGCGGTTTTCCTTTAGAAGGACGTAAAGACAGATCTTTTTAGTCAAATAACTCAAACTAAACAACTGGGAAAGACCTAGTACGTAATAACATGGTCTAGTACCTTCACTTATGAGAAAATGTGGTATAATGCTGGTACCACAGATGAATTAGGCACAACATTATCTTTCGTGTTTAAGAAGTGTTTTCAAATAATTATTTAACTTATTCATCAACTTATTTAGTATGAAAATCTTCTCAATGCAACCGTAAAAATATCGATATTTATTTCTAAAAAGTATTTGTTGTTAAGCGGCAACAGAAATACGTCGACGTTACGTTCGTCAAAAAATCCGTTTAACATTTTCATAAGATGCTGCCTGGTAATAGCCGCACAGACGTGAGGCAGCTTATCCGGCGCACGGACCTAAAAACTGTATATTATTCAGAAAGGATATTTTACCTGATCTCAGCAATGCATGACAAGTTTGGCTGCCGATGGCAAACAAGAAATACCAGTCGATACCAAGATAAATAAACGCACAAGTAGTCCATTCATCATTTACATTTCTAGATCAATAACAAGGAATTTATTAAGAAATTACCTAAACCGGTCATGAGGTCTCCGCAATCCTATGTCATGAACATTGAAAATGGATTAAGGCGTGGGTGTCTACTGTAATATTTACAAAATTATTTTAATATTTTGCTCTACTTTATCTATTAAAGATAATGGTTGAATTATTTTGCCTCCAAAGATTCTGATCGTTTCGCATGTATCGCAGGTTAGGAAAGGTAGATAAGCGCGTGTAAGACACGAATGCTTATCCTGCGTCTGGGTGTATTTGTGCATGTGACCTGAATATTTTGAAGATCCCGCTTCACAAGGACTAAAATCCTTAGGCCGGAAAACATTTCTTTTTAAATTAACCTTCGTGAGGCACTTACGAAAAGTTACTTACAGCTTTAGTTGCGCATCTAGCGAATAACATTTCCTACTTATTTTTACGGATACAAAAGTTGCAAAAGCAAATGACGGTTAAGTGTGATGGCAGAATCAGGAAACGCATTTAATTAAGGTCAAGGAACTTCTTACATTTACAAAATCTCCTAAAGATTTCGGAATTGAGCGGACTCTCACAAAGCATTTCGGTCATTGTTTCTACGTGAGAAAGGGCACTGGGATTCCGATTTGGCGATGCGTGACGCGACCGAGGCAGGACACAGGTCATAGTGGCAAACTGAAATAACAATGGGAAGAGAAGGTTTGTACACGTTTTTGGATTCTTATACTCATGTGTCTTGTATACAGAGTTTGTTTTAATGAAAGCGATTATTGTGTTCTATATTTTGACACGATTCGTAACTGGTAAATTAAAACGAGATGATGAGTTAGTAGATTTTTGATACAGTGCTATCAACAAGTAATACGACCAATGGAGTAATAATACTGTTAATTGTTACAAAAAGCACTGGAAAACAAAATCGTTCATATATACCTGCTTTGTAAAAAGAAACATTTAAGTAATACCTGCTTATATTCGAAGACAATGAAGTATTACTCTTTTAAATGTTAACCGATCTCTATGCGAAGACTAGAGAGAGCAAGTGTGGTAATTATGCTCCTTTTCTTGAATAAATGGGAAGAAACCTTTGCCCATTGGACATCTATCAACCGGCATTATTATAGAGGAATGTGTTCTGAGAGCGAAACTATTGAATGATATTATATTTATAAAAAAAAATACAAAACGAGACTTATTAGTTCTCAAAACAGGTTTCACCTGGGTATGGATTTGGTGGGATAACGTCATTTTTCAGTGTTTTGATAGTAAAATTTCTACTTTTTGTTAATCTGTCCCGCATTTTTAATCACAAATACAAATCCTGTTTCGCGGGGGATGCCCGGCCGTTCAAGTGACATGCACAAATACACCCAGACTCAAGACAAGCATACGTGGATATTGGCGTGGATTTTGACGTGCTGTTAAAATGTTTAAACACCCATTTTACTCAGTGGGGGAAAACACCATAATTTTCTTTGTAAGTACCTCAATCTTGATAAATTAACCGCAGCACCACAAAACAATCACGTGTTGCTAGCAATATATTACAACGCTAGTAACTTAGGATACAACACAAAATAAATGAATATGTATTTACAGTAATAGGCCCAATAATTTAGTATACAACACTTATAGAATTATAATCTTAAAGCTGTATTTAAATACAGCTGAGACTGAACGATACATAGTAATTAATTGAAAATTATTTATGACAGAAGTATTACTTATCCCTACTAGACCCTACTAATATTATAAATGCGAAAGTAACTCTGTCTGTCTGTTTGTTACCCTTTCACGTCTAAACCACTGAACAGATTTTAATGAATTTTGATACAGAGATAGAGTTGACCTTGAGAAAGAACATAGGATAGTTTTTATCCCGGACTTTTGAAGAGTTAAGTTGAGAGCACAAAAAGCTATTATTATATGTTCGAGTATATTTAACTGATATTACATAAACGTCATCACAAGTAGGTAAATCTATTTATATAAAAACAATGTGAATCCTAATTAAGGAAGTAGCTACGTTGTGATGCGCATTTTAATTAAACAATCAAAGTATTAAATAATAATTTAAAATAATGTAGGTACCTACTAATAATATTACGTTGAATAACGAGGAAACTCGCTTCGGGTCTGTGACCCACGATGGTGAAATCGGTATCATACCTCTCTACACCCCTAGCTTACTTAGATGATAAGCCCCCGCAACCTATCATACGGTATAATGAGGGCCCGTTTTGGAACCGGCGAGTAACCACTTGTCATTTTAAATTAATTGATTTTTATATGTTTAAAGGCAGATGCCATTGTTTCCATACATTATAAACTGAATTATGAGTATTTTAAATGTAGGTAATTACTCATAATTTTACCAATAGTACAAATTAATTTTAATTTAAAATTTACCATAGTTTTGTAGCTACCTTAGAACGATATTACTACGATATTCTATATACTCTTTATATTCCACGGAGGGATGCCCCATATCATTTTAGATTCAAGTTCTCGACAAGGATTCTGCATGTTGAACCTGTGTCCCTGTGTACACCTTTAAAGAACTGCATACCTTCTCATGAAATCATGAATGAAAATAAATAATACGTAACATGAAGCATGAATTATAAATAAAGTTACGTAATTGTTAGGTATGCACGTCGACTAATGATTTGGTATTGAGTTGTGGTGAATTATTATTATTAACGGACAAATTATTGTGTATGTATAAAATAACCTCCCGTTACCTGACTAGACATCTTATGCACATTAGACGCTGACATTCAAACCTGGCCTTAAGAAGCGAGGGACTGCCGACGAATTGATAATATTATTGCTGGGCCCCAATTCTGCTATTTACAATGAATGTATTTTCAACACAATAATTGGAAATTCAACTTCCAAAACTTTCCATACATTGAATCCCCAAATAATTGTGTAAGAGCAGTGCTGTAATAATCTATTAACCAGATTTTATATAATTGTTTTTAACAATAAGAAGTCTGATTTTGTACTAGTATAAATTGTTCCGTGGCAGCTCAGTCAATTAAAATATAAATAAATAATAAATTGAAGACGTAAATCTGAATTTAAGTAAGTATTCCTAGAAACTGTATAATTATATTGAAATAAGATTTGTCGTCACTATCATTAGTGGGTTTAACCGCGGTACAGGAAGGCTAGTATAAATTGAACTTAGTGAAGTTGGGCTTTGCACAAAGTTGATAGCATGCATACGAGGTAATGACACTGCTATGTTGTAAAGCACTTCAGAGAGGTCAAGTTGAATTGGTTGCGATTTACATAATTATTATTCCTTTGGAAGTGCGTCACACGTTGTTGTGGGTGTTAGTTTGGTCTTGCAGGTGTTAAGTAGGTACTTGTCAATCCAGCTCACGAATTTCACGAAAAGTCGGTCGTAAAATAGACCCTTAAGGGTCGTAGGCATCATAAAAGCTTCCAGGGCTTTTTATATTGAATTTCGTTGTACTATGTAGACAATAGGGATGATGACTGGGTATGAAAAGAAAAATCTCATTAGTCCCTCAGTTAGATAGTTGAAAAGTATGAGACACGTATTTTTTCCTTTTTCAGAAAAACTAGAATTGACACAGATTAACTGCTTTAAAGTTTAGGAGAGGGGGCTTGTGACGTAACGATAGAGTAAAACTTATACTCAATCGTGACGTCACGCGTAAGTTTCATTCACTGTAATTTGGTCAATTTATTTGTGCGGGGCAAATAAAAAATACGTATCCATTATTATACAAAAAACTACAAGACGGACACAGCAAAAAAAAATTGTCATCATCCCTATTGTTGGTTCAGCTTGATATAATACAGTTATTGAGCAAGCCAATCAAAAAATACTGAACTAATACATATCTGTCAATCAGGTCTAAACATTTAAAACTGAGCTCCATTACAACTTTACAACATTAATTATTTAATTATATGTTATTTTATATCAATTTACCAATCAATGACTGTAATCAAATATAAACTTTAAATTGATGATAATTAGTTTTAAGTTAACTTGTTATTTGTTACGTGTTTCTAACCGACTGCGAATGTTTAAACTAAATTGTATTTAGCACCGAGTCAATATTAACACACTGTTGAAGCTTAATAGTTTATTGAGTTTTTGCTTTTCTTGCATATTAGACGTGTAAGATTGTTACTCAATCAAACTTAGTATTTAATTCTGCTTTTGATACTCCTATTGCTCAGAGATATTTTTTTTTAATCCTTTAGCTTTGACTCCTTCATCGTACTTATTGTCGAAACTTCTGCTACTACTGCCAGGACAGAAGTAAAAACAAGCTAAACACAAGCATCTATATAATATTTCTGATTTAAGACAGATTAAGTTTATTCACTTCAGTAAAAATTGTGATAATTAAATAAAAAATACACAAATTAATTAAATAATATTTTGATTCGTTGTATTATTTTGATGGTAAATGGAAAGAAAGTGAAAGAACGTGCAGCCCAGGAAATGCACCACCATATTTCTTCAGCAACTGTGCAAGACCGTTCAAGAAACGGTGAAGGGTACCTAGGTATCTCATAATGGCGCCCCTTGAATATTTTTCACGTTTAAAAAGTCCCACTTCTGGCCCGATTTAAATAAATGATTTTTATTTTATTGTTTTAGTCTTTTCTGTAACTACGGTTGAAATTATCTATACTAATATATAAAGCTGAAGACTTTGTTTGTTTGTTTGAACGCGCTAATCTCAGGAACTACTGGCCCAAATTAAAAAAATATTTTTGTGTTGAATAGACCATTCATCGAGGAAGGCTTTAGGCTATAAACCATCACGCTGCGACTAAAAGGAGCTAAGATACAATGGAAAATGTGAAAAAAATCGGGGCAGGTATAAATCATAACTTATATCTTCTACCCACGGGGACGAAGTCGCGGGCAACAGCTAGTTATTAATAAGAGCTTTCATCTTCTTTTCCTTGCTCCTTGGAACCTATTTACCCGAAATTTGTTGTTACTGTAATAAAGAAGGCGATACCTATTAGTACTGTAATAAAGATTTAGATCTAAAATCCATCATTTATTTCAGTACGGAGAGCGGTCTTTTAAATTAATACAATCGTATTAATCACTTTGTATTAAAAATTAAAATGTACATCTTAAGCAGTGTATGTTCATTCATCAACCATATTCAAGATCAATGTTAATTAAACAATAACTGCATTAATTATAAATAAGTTGAAATTATTTTTAGCAACGATGCCTTGATTTCCTGGACTAATGAAGATTTTGAATAAAGTACCTAAATACGATTATATGAACGAACAATTTTATTTTAAACATAACAAAATTTGTAGTACATAGTACGACTTTTAAATTAACAATCCCTGCACTACCAATACTATTTACTAGCTGATTTTTTTAAGGATTTTTTGTCAGAGATATGTGATCAGCCCCAGATTCCGATATTACACACATAATATGGTTTTTCATTTATTAGGACGAAAAATGTATTATGAACTCTGCAAAATTAAAGAAAGGAGAGATCTTAGATAGGTAGTGTCTCCCCTTAGATAATAAATTTATGTTAATTTCATATCCTCTATAATTTTTGCCGTACGCCTTACATTGTATACTAGCTTTTGCCCGCGACTTCGTCCCCGTGGGTAGAAGATATAAGTTATGATTTATACCTGCCCTGTTTTTTTCACATTTTCCATTGTATCTTCGCTCCTATTAGTCGCATCGTGATGGTTTATAGCCTAAAACCTTCCTCGATGGATGGTCTACTCAACACAAACATATTTTTTTTAATTTGGACCAGTAGTTCCTGAGATTAGACAAACAAACAAACAAACTCTTCAGTTTTATATATTAGTATAGAAGTATAGATAATTGTTGCCATTGAATTCATAAGACCTTTATTCATACTTTGTGGAGTGCAAATGAAGTATTTAGTACAAAGCAATGGATCCCGCTTATACCCTATAGTATTGGTTAATTAACATGGTAAATTAACTATAATAAAAATAGTATAAAATAAAACTCAACAACTAAAACTCCGCTTTCTGTCTATCCATCTGTCACCAGATTATCTCGGTAACTGTGATAGCTAGACACTTGAAATTTTCACAGATTATGACTGTATTTCTACTGCTGCTATTAATATAAAACATGTAACAATGAAGGAGGTTAAGCCACGGCTCTCATGGTCATCAATTTGAATGGTAGACCGATATGGCAATTTAACCCGCGAGTTACGAGTCCAAATTACACTAAGGCTTTTCCGATAATATATTAAAGAAAATTATTTCGAACCATGTTTTAGACTAAATTCTATTAAACTGTGGTAATTAGTTGTTTTGTAATTAGTAGAGCAAGGCGATTACAATGTCAGTGTCATTTTAAGTTTCCAATTCACGCCCGATTACAATTTCATGCCTACTTAACTATAAATATAAATAAAATTATAATTAATATGTATTCGTGACGCAAAATAGGAAACTAGGAACTGATTATATGGTATTAAATTTCATTGAACAATGTCAAGAACATATTGTTGGTTTATTTGTGTCAGTTGGCGTTATTAATTTAAGTTTAGTTTATCTCTTAATTGTAATACTAGCTGCTAAGCGCGGCCCCGCCCGCAACAAATCGAAAATGATCCCACAGAAACATAGAATCGGGATAAAAACTATCCTATGTGTGAATAGCGGTTATAAACTATCTGTGTACCAAGTTTCGTTTAAATCCGTTCAGTGGTTTTTGCGTGAAAGAGTAACAAACATCCATACATCCATACTTACAAACTTTCGCCTTTATAATAGTAGTAGGATCTCTTTGCTTAAAATGGGATAGGATGCAACGTCTTTAAGTTTTGCGTGTTTGCGTATAACGGCTATAATTTTATTTTGAGATGCGGCTTTATGACCTCAGTAGAGGTATATGAAGCCTATATGAAGCCTGTAGAGACATTTCAAGTAAAAACCTCATTTTTTTAATTTTGAATTGTCACTAATTATAATTATCAGTCAAGCACTTCTGCTAGTAGCACCAGAGTTGGTCAACGATTTGACCATTTAAGTTTCCGTACCTTGCTGATTTCAACTTGCACCGTTTGCAATGAAAGCTATCATTTAGACCTCCACAATGTACCTCTGTCAGTACAATAACCTAATTAATAAGCATTCGTTAAAGGCAATTTGGTCAACAGGTCCAACCGAAGGTTGTAAAGAACTTTGTTAAATCTAAGTTAATTAAGATACTTAGAACCCATAATAACAGAAGATGATCCGGCAAGTGTTGTAGGATAGAGATGGCGCTCTACAAGACAGCATGGTGTCTCTTTTACACAACAGCAACAGTCTCACTTTAAAGGCCGTGGTAGGTCTCCAGAATGTCTAAATAATAAATTATTAGTCATTACGAAATTGTATTGTGTACTGGTTTAATGTCCGGCTTGAGACTGCGATTATTCAACGATAAATAATTTAAACTAAAATTGTAACAACTATAATGACTAATAAATCATTGCTACTTCATTTGTTTTACTCATAGGTTATTCTTAGAAGCTAACTTGAGAACATTACGCATTGCCGCAAAAACTGTTAGGTAGCAAAACATTCCACTTTTAGACAGATTACTTGTGCATTGTAACCTCCACGGAGAATCGGAACTCCTTTTCCATTCTATGTAAGAATATAACACTTGTTTTTTTATTTGTCGACAGACATACAATAAAAATATAACTATTCGAAGTACACGGAGAGCTGAGTGATTGTGGTCGCAATGCCAAACCCAACGTGTGATCTGAGTCTGGGTGTCTTCTTTCATATGCCTTGAATGTTTGTTAAAACCAGTGCAACAAAATAATTTACGGATTCGTAAAAGAACGGAAATAATTTTAGAAATAATTTCCCCAATTTAAACAACATTGTTTTACAGTGACAAATACAACCTCAGGCTAAGATCAATGAAAAGGAGAAAACATCACATTTGTTAGTTGTAGCATGCAGTATGGCGGATAAGTTTTGTAAAATCGCAATACCAACTTAATTTAATTTTGTAAAGCTTCTCTAATCATGTTTTTACATCTCCTAAACCTAACTTAGTAAAAGTGGATGCAATTATTTCTAGAATTATTTAACTAGTTCAATTTTACCATTCCATGTAAATAGGTCTTATTACCTTGTTTAGTATGCAAGGCAGGGATGATAAGGTCGCTGTTACCGTAAATTAGGAGATAGAGGAAAGAATTCTAAATGCCTTGTCTAAATCTGTAAAATAATAAAGCCAAGTCAATCTCTATCAAGTGCTAGTTTTTTGGAAACCATTACCGTCTAAATTTTATATAGAGAAAGCTCATACCCTCAAAAAGGTTGAGGTTGTATATTTCTCGTGATACTTAAAGCTTGCGCGGGTGAAGCCAGGGAATTGTATAATAGTTAAGTAGGTACTGCTGTCTCCTTGGTCTCAAATCATTAAAATTCAAATAATCTAGAGCAAAGACCTTAAGTTGACGGATAAATATATGCAACTGTATTCACTGACGTCATCAAAGAATATGTGACGTGGATTGACCACAAATGTATTTTAATTTGTTAAAATATTTCGTAATATTTATTATAATTTGCATCCGGTAAAATATATTGAAATAGGAAGAAAATGACTATTTACTGTCACAATAATGTAAAGTGATGAAGAAAAATAAAAAAGAAAATACTACCAAAACAAATGAGGTTAGGAAAAGTAGAATATAACAACAACAGACATAATTATCATTGACCAGTTTGATGACACAAAAACCGAACATAATTTAGATCGAAACTATCTGTTTGCATTTTTTCAGAGCTCGCTTAATAGTTACTAAATATAGACTTGATAAAAACAGACGCGGGTCATACAGGATGTGAATACGGAACAAATACTCAATTATTACTTGTAAGTCAGTGTCGGTCCATAAATTAATAATGATTATTTCTTTTGAAGGCACCGTGTCAACGGAACTTGACGGAGCCATAAATAACAGCAATGGACAGTAAATGGAAGATTTTAGGAGGTCTCACTATGCGAGGTGAACAGGAATACATTTTTAAAGGGGAGTCCACTGGATTCGGGAGATAAAAAAACTGATGCCTGATCAGAATGGGATGTGGGAAAGAGCTATTTCCATTTTGCCCTGAGTACTGGAATAGCCAATTTCAATGCAAACTCAACTTAAACAATTGAATTGATTTCATAACCAACTGCCTAGAGGGGCCTTAATCACAAACAAACGATCTCAAACGGTCCAAGAAATTAAAATCGACATTTAGTAAGATATGACGCATTGTTTTACATAGGCCTACGTGATCAAACGGACTTTAGGAATTTAGTGACCTTCAAGACGAAGATCGGTCAGTGGTTCCAGAGCTTGCTTTCTGGCGCAATAATCAGCATCTGTGTCGACAGACCAGGAAATGTTTAAGTTTGACCTTCAAAGAAAAAAGTTTGCAAAGCGTATTTAGTTCAGTAGATACTTATTATGTGTGACTTTGACTACCAATGCTATGAGAACATTGTGACTGGTCGCAATTAGATTTGCAAGAAGATGAGAACCATTTTTGAACAGCATTTCTTAACTGTTAATTTAGTTTTCAAAATTTATTTCTGCAAACTGGATTACCTCGCGAAAATTTTCATAGTCCTGACTAATCGGGCTAACATCGGAATGGTCTAGGGTCCTCTTGGTCTACCTACACCAGGCGTGGTTTAATCAACAGGGGTGGTCTATTTTTGCCCCGTTTTCATACACGCACTTTTCTTGTTTGTTTGTCGTTACGGATGGATTTTTGCAACTCAATTTTGAGGCACTTCGCGATAAGCTAGCAAGCTGAAAATTTCAGGGTAGCTTCAAACCGGATGACAATGCAATTTACAAAAAAAATGAATGGAATGACATTTAAAAACGGGGGATTTAGATTTTTCCAATCTATTAATTATTAAATGTTGCTCTTTCTTGAAGAAAACACTAAAGAGTTTTTCCATGGCAACCATTTTGGAACCTATAGCAATCTAATTCTTAACTAATCTTTTTTTAACACAACAAAAACCAGTACTTGCACTACATTAATACTAATAAGATTTTTAAACTTGTATCATAAGAATGCGGTCTAATTATTGTGGCTTGATTATAATACGATACTTTTTCATGATACCACCTTGAACTTTATTTTGCGATTTTTCTTTGCGATGTAGAATTTGTTTAGTTGCAACCAAAGTTATTAATAAACCATGTACCTACTATTTAGTTTTTTACTAGGCTTTTCGAAAAGGTTGTCTTCCGTTGCCTCTGATCACGAAAAGCAAAGAAAGGAACGTGGTTGGGTTTTAGTCAGTCGAAGTCTGGAATAAGAATGACAAGAATCCCGAGAAGAGTATCCCTTCCGATCAACCCGAAACCGGAAAGAGTCTGATTTCCCATCCCATTACTAAATAAAAGAAAAAATAAATTAATTAACATGACAACGAAAATAGGATTCCCAACGCAATTTTACAAGTACAAACATTTACCTATAAGGTCTTCCATTAAAATACCAACACAGTTACAAGAACCTTCAAAGTAAATTAAGTTAATTCCTAAATATTAGAACTCAATTATTAACATCAGTGGACTAATTATTTTTCGGTAGATCGGTATCAGTGGACCTTCATCTAAAAGGAAGTGAGATAACGTTTGCACCGGCTAAGTATTCGAGCGTGGTAACTGGTAACAGGCAACTAGCTGACTAACCAAGTCGCATACGTCCGGTCTTCGCAATCACAACTTAGGTACCGTTTTTTACATCTAACTTGTACTAAAATCTAAATATTATGGTGAATCCAAGCACGGGAATAATAAATTTTCTCCAAAAGAGAAAAATTTCCGATTGTTCTTCCCACTTCCGATATAAATTTTGCTAACTTGATTGATTTGAAGAGGTCATAAATTTACAGAATAGCTGCACAGATAAAAAGTAACCAAGGAAAACCTCTGTGGATGATGCTGACAGTTCGCGGTTTCGATCCTGGCGTAGGACAACCATTTTTTTTAGTAGTTAGTATAAAAGATACTCTCGCTTCCTAGAGGTTAAGTTTTAAGAACTATCCCCAAATAGATTCATGTCATTGCCAGTGGCAAGAAGGTGAATATCTCGTAAGGCTTATGCTATAACACTGAACTTGTGCAATATCGTACATTAATGTAAACAATCTTTATCTCAAGCGACACGGAAAGCAGTGTGCTGGTTATTATAATATAATTATTGACATTTTCTTTTGTGAACTTGACTTATTTTCCTACTAGATCAATTAATATCACGTTTTATTAGACTAATAATATTCAGGCGAAATATTTGTTTATTTTGTTTATCGGAGAGGCCCATGTCCAGCAGGAGACAGCTATAGGTTGAAATGAGATGTGATGAGATTTGTTTAATTTTCAGTCTCAGGTAGGCCTTTTTTGATACAATTTGGTAGAGTTAGTTCTGTCAATTTGGATTTCTACAGATAATGACTTAACCTTCAGCTCATGGTCTCGGTCCAAAAAGAGGTACATACATTTCTCAATCTTTAATAAGATAAAAATAAACAAAGCAACTTGGTCTAAACATAATGTAAATTTAAGTTACAAAACGGGTGATATTCTTAAAATATCTAAAGGTTAACTTGGTTTCTTTAACCCCGAAACATAACACCATAAAAATAAGTACAGGTTGACATAAGGGTGAGGGCCCTCTAAGTGGATTCCTAGTTTAGCTGACACATTCATCATTTCAAGACGGGTCCGCGCAAAAGCGGTTACGCTATAGGTAGTGACAATATCATTTTATTTGAGATAATATAATAAAAGGGTTTATATTTTTTTTTACAATTAGCCTAGGGATTTGATACATCTTTAAAAGAAGGAGGTTATTTTCAGTTTTGTTATCCTGTTTACTACATATTATGCTTTTAATGATTGCGCCGAGATTTCTGATACCATAGACGGGATTCTTCGATACTGAACGTTCTTAACAACGGCATTGTTCATTTTCCTATGCCTTCTTCTCTTGGCAGTAGCAGTAACCGTTATCTAAGTAATTCAATGAATCTAAAACAAAGAACTCGCGGTATTGAGTACCTACTTATTTATATCCTACTAATAATACGCGAAAAATTGTATGTACGATTGTTCCTATTTCACGCAAAAACCATTAAACGGATTTGTTCGAAACTTGGTACACAGATAGTTTATAACCAGGATTAACACGGGACTTTTATCCTTCTGTGGGAAGGATATGGATTTTTTGTTTCCTTGGGATCATTTTTGATTTGTTGAGGGCGGGCCTGCGGGCAACAGCTAGTCCCACAATAATACCTAGATACATTAATAACAGCATACATAGTAGTATTGGCATTTTCTGCATAGTAACTCAACATCAAAGGGTAATGATTGAGGAAGGCCTCTGAGGTGCCTCACGGCCGACCTACAGTCCTAACATAGAATTACAAGCTATTATATTTGTTTACGACATTTTACAAACAATTCAACTCATTTGTGCTCGCGGCGGTATGTGTGCTTGTGATTGACAGCGACTGTTTATTACGGAAGCTTTAATTTGTGTGACAGTGACACACAAATCAAAGCTGTGTTAGTACATAACGTCACTGTGTATTAACAAGGGCTACCCACACATAACCCCGCGCGCAAATATGATTTGAATTGGCAATATGACTTTAAAGGATAATTTTACAATGATGTAACAAGAAGCCTGATCATTGGAAGATTTTTTTTTCGTTGTTAATTTATTGCAAGTACCTAGGTACGTAAAAGTGTAGGTTGGCAGGGCTTGGTAATAAAAAGAGCCGCATTTGCAAAATAATCTACCCAAATTATAAATCAATATTGCACATATTCATTTTTAAAATAGAAAATCTTTTGGAAACACCAAAAGATTTTCTATTTTACAAAAATAAATTTCAAAAGCTTTCTAAACACCCGTGCACCCTCAAGTTTCTTTTTTAATTTTATATTGTCATTATAAATGGTATTTGACATGTCTGAGCAAGCACACCATTATTGATCATCATAATGACTATAAGTGACTTGTTTTGGTTTTCATAGCGTTAGCAGTAGAACTTACACTGTACAGTGTCGGTCTTTGCACTTCAAACTACTTACAGCCAAACTTCATTACAGCGCCATCTGCCAAACTTTGACGCAACTATTTTACAGCGCCAGCTGTTAGACTACGGTAAAACTACATGAAAGGACGACGGTGGATGAACAAAATAACATCAAATTAAAGCACAAAATATCACAAAGAAAACAATAACAGTAAATTATTTTAAATAAACTAAAATAAATGATGTTGTGTTTCATAATAATGTATGGTTTTCGTTTTTCGTTAAATACGACATCTGCCGAATCCGATAAGCATTAATCTTTAGAGAAGTGGTACCGCTTAATAGTTAGACTAAATGACACTAGATGTCGCTACCATTGTTGTTGTTAGTTCGCCTAGTTTAGACAATCAAAACATTTCAATTGGTAAATAATGGAGAAGATCAGATAACAAGCTCCTGTTGCCTTTAAAGTTAGTTTAAATTGTTCCATAATGTGTGTTGCGTGTGATATAACGTTATTATGAATATATCTCAAATAAATTCGGTGAAATTGAAAATATTAGGAGCTCTAACAGGAGTTATTATGTTTAAACCAAGAAGCCGCTCAAAGGTATGTCAAAAACGCATTTATTGCTTAATTTTTATCTACTATTATGTGTAAATAGAACCAAATTATGCAATTGTTTTACGTATGTCGGTGTAATATTATAGTTTTTCGAATAGTGCTTGTAAATGTTTAAGAGATTGGTGTTTATTTGGGTGCAGCTCGGGTGAATGACCCCTGCTCTATATCGGAGTGGTCTATGGAGCGCGGTGCAGTCCGTTGTCACGGCAACGAACCCCCGGCCGCTGAGTACACGCACTTAGATCCGGTCATTTTGTTTCAAGTACTCTATCAATACGAATTAAATAGAATAAAAAGTATAGGAATTGCGTTGGAATTTCCTATTCAATATTAGCGGTCTTTCTGGATAAATAAAAAAATATAATTTATTTGCAACTAGCTTTTCACCCGCGGCTTCGCCCGCGTCGATGTCAGTTATATCGCTATTCCAAGAGAACTCTTCAAAAGTCCGGGATAAAAACTATCCTATGTGGTTTCTCAAGGTCAACTCTATCTCTGTACCAAATTTCATTAAAATCAGTACAGACGTGAAAGCGTAACAGACAGACAGACAGAGTTACTTTCGCATTTATAATATTAGTAGGGAAGGAGGGATTAGTGCTGTTCGAAAAATGACTAAAAAAATATTTTTATAGTTCTAACACTCAGTTTTTTTTTAATATTACAAACTCATATGTATATTCATGAGTAAGGTATTTAATTTTAAGAACAAGTTAATTTTTTTCTAGCTTTTAAATTTTCACACGAGTCATTTATGATGTCAGGTAAATAGGCAACTTTAAGTGGCTTACGAAGTTCCGTTTTTAATTTTTTTCCCAATTATGTGTATGTTCTTATACAATCGTACCTACAAGTTTTTAACAAAAAAAATCTTTTGAAATTGTATACAAATACGTAGTTACCCATATTAAGTAGATATAGTGTTATTTTAAAGGAAGAAGATGAATGAATATCTTTATTCATAATTTGGGGTCGAGTTTTGCTTCTATTCAATCAAGGTCACACCACAGAGTATAGAACAGTACTACGTATACGCATTGACCAATCAGTGTCATTCCATTTTAATATAGGTCAGGGGTCTTTTAAGGCGCCCATGTTACTAAACGATAACTTCTTAATTAAGAATGAAAAGACTGGCCCTGGTTCGTAGGATGCTGCCTGGTGACAGACGGACAGACAGCGGTAACTTAAAGATAAGGTTCGTCTTTACTCATTAAGTAAGGAATTTAAAAAAAATACGTTCAATCCTCGCAAACGTGGTAAATAAGGTTCGGCTAGGGCTATCAATATCTTTATAAACTGAGTATGATACATATTTATATTTTTTTCATATTTTACCCAGGATATCATTCCTATTTCCTACAACTCAAATCTACGCTTTTTTTCAAATAAAATAGGAACACCCGAAAGTTTAACATCTGCTATCCAATTGACAACCCTGTATAAGACACGACACGTCAAAAGAAACATGTAGGTACCTACCTACAAGTCCTATTGTTACTCTCCGCGATCAAGACGCAGATGTATTCTAAAAAGAATCTTAATACCTATCCAAAATAAAGAAACCAGACAATGAAGGCCACGAAACTATAAAAAAAACACCCCAAGTCTTGTTGCTTGACCTATTTTATCATCATTGAATTTTTTGCCCACAATCACCTGAAAAGAAACTGGTTTTTGATTGTGTCATCAATGTACCTATTAGTTTCATTCAGTCTTTTTGAATGTGCGATCCGAGATTTATTTAAGAAGTACCTTTTTAAAAACCTTCCCCAAAAGCAATAATGTAAACAATATTATCAAGCTGTAGAGTTTATTTTATTTGTTCGTCTGTTTGAACGAGTTAATTTTAGAAATCCGAATTTCAAGAGTTGTTTTTTATGTTAGATAGCCCATTTATAGACGAACGCTATAGAACTGTGAAGCAGTAAAGCAATATGTCACGAAAAGGGCAGAGGATGCGTGCACAATAAAACTATTAATCTGATTGTTTAATTCCTTAATTTTTATCTTAAAAGCCACGCCAACAAAATTACGTGCAACAGCTAGTGCCTAATAAAAATCAAAATAGAAAGTACTTAGAGCTTTGTGGAGGTCAATCAATTTAAAAGTTAGCACCCCAAAGGACCATTTGATGCCATTCCATCATTTATTCTTTGCCATTTTCTAAGTGCTCCAACAGTATAGAAGAAATTATGCAAACAACCCTCAGCATCACGTTCTCTTCTAGGTTCGCAAAATGAAAATGTCAGAAAAGCTGTGAAAAAACACATTACAAGCTTAGACAATCCAACTGTGTGAATTTGAATTTAAATGTAATCGAAAATTGCCGCTGTCAGTAAGAACAATCACCTAAAGAATCTCTCAATCTCTTAGTCTAGTCTCGTATAGCCGAGTGGTATAGTCCCAACTTCGCGGGTTCGTTACCCACGCAGGACAAGATATTCGTGTCTTTGTTCACGTGAATTGAATGTTTCTGAACCCCCCCCCCCCCTAAACAAGGATTATGCGGAGTCACTTTTTTTTCTTGATTTCATAACTCAAAACCTTTGCTAACTTGGAGAAAAGTAAAACATCTTTACTACTTTTAAGTCTATCAATCCAAAAATAGGTTACCTACAGGTACTGCACGGGGCTTGAAAGTAACACGCGATTATTAACCTTTTAAAAGGTGCTTTGTGCCTCCAAAGTTACTTAAAAATGCATACAATCGAAGCAACAAAAATCAAAAGGTTAGCCCCGTCTTATAAATGTGAGAATAATTGAAAAGTGCAGCCCTTTGATGGACGTCTTCATAAATCCAAGATGGCGGTGGCGTGTCAAATTGAAATGGAAAATGTGTTTCATGGACTGTGGTACCTTTTGTACACGCATATTGCATAAGTAGCCTAAGTGATGGATGGAAAGGTTTGATATTAGATAACTTGCAATTATTTTCTTTATCGACACAATATTTTTGTTTTAAAAAAGGTATTGGTAAAATAGGTACCAGGTGGCTTGTCATGTATAGAAGTAAGTCACGTCAGAGGCGTGCGCGTACAGCTTACACTTTACACCATTTTGTACATTAACCACACGAAGACAAGAAGGTAACGAAAATAGGATTTGTTGGAAACAGCTTGCTTATAAGCCAACCCCTTGTTGATTCTGCAATTTATTTTAAGTATGTTGAAAATAATTAAATGAAACTGAATCATTGCTATTAATATGTGTATAAATTCGTACCGTCATGCTCAAATAAAATATTTGTAAGCTGAAAGCATCAGAATATTATATTTTATACGCCTATTATTACAATATTCGTCAAAATAATAGATATTCAAGGTAGAACTAGTAGGATTGGATGATGCAACAGTTTTCTAAGCACTGACTTAAAATCAGAATAAACTATAATCAGTTGACTTGTCTAATTCCTTGTTAATTTCACCTAGACCAAGCTGCAATAACTGCATTTCATATCACTCGTAGAACGCCGAAAGCCGAACGAACTCATGCCCGAAACGGTCCAATTAAGGAGACGGTCTATGAATATTTGAAGCGATTTCCACCGACGATATGTCTTCTGGCTACCTAGTGTCTTGTGCCTGGCTTTATTACTGCAATCAAATTCTCGAACTGTGAAATTGTTGGATAATTGCTTGATACATTTTTGTTAAGTTTCTGCTTTATAATTTGTGTTCCATGTTTTAGTCTGGATACCTGTTCTAATAAATGAAAGACTTGGAAATTTCTTCCCTTTTCAATTTACTAATAAGTGAAAAGGATTTATTTCTTTACTTTTCAATTTTGATTTTGAAGGATAGTCAGCGTAGAGACGACAATTTAAAAATAAAGTTTATGAAAGGTGATGTTAAATGGGTTGAAAATACTTTACATGCCATTATCAGTAAAAAGGTTTTATTTCTTTACTTTAAAATGTTGTAAGACGAAAATTTAAAACTGAAGTATACTTTTAAGTTCACTTTAAACAGGTGGAAAATTTCTAGATCGATATTTACTTCTAGACGCTGTAGAAGTACTGTAAAAGAAATTTTATATTATATCAAGGGTAGGTACCCTTGATATAATATAAAATTTCTTTTACCTACCCTTAAGTACCTACCCTTGATATAATATAAAATTTCTTTTTCATGTTTGTTTTTAAAACCCGTTACACTTTAATCTGTGAAAGCACTGTGCAGCACAATTATCGCAGGAGTTATAAAAGTTTCATGAGAATTCAAGCGGAAGCTCTGCCAGCAAGCACTATCTACCGTGGTATTCTGTAGTTCGTGTAAAATGTAGTAATACAATTGCACACAAATAACCATCTGAAAAAGAAATTTTATACACAATTAAATTAACGAATTGAAACAAAATGCACACGGGCGAGTCTTATCATACTTTATCAATCATGTACGATAGATGCTCGAAAGCTCTAATTAGCAACGTCATATTATGCGCAAAGCGTTTGAATTGATCATTCGCAAAAATTGCTTTCGTTCTTGAACCATAATAATCGTTATGAATTATTCCATCGAAAATTATTCCAGCAAAATACGACGAGCGAAAAGGGTAACATCAAATTTGTATGTCATTGAATTTTATGGGAGATATGTAGTTTTTAAACTTTTTATTTTATAGTAAAAGCGTTCTCTTAGTGAAGACGAATTTTTTTGACGTCTATACCCGAACTGCATTCTTTGTAAACGAGGTAGTGACCTACCACTGCTTTTCAACAGAAAATATTAACAAATTAATAGCGATTAGGTCACCAACCCAGCGTATTAGAGTACTATAATAAAGGTTACATTAATCCTCAATTATAATAGAGGTCAAAATACAATCCTCAGCATAAAAACTCGTAAATAAACAAAGAATTCGGTTTTCAAATTTCGAATTTACATACCCATAGACTTGCTGCCGAGTTGTTGACTGGATTAGGATGTGGAGATGCGTACGTTACGCATATTGATGACACTCTTGCACTTGGGAATCAACTGCATTGTATTAAAGGTAATCACGTCTACATTGTGACCGATAGGGGTACGACCATCTATACACCTATATGGTAACGATGCAGACGTATTAAATACGGGTTAAAACTAGGCATCCAAGATATAGGGGCAACATAGATCGGGGCCAAAATTAACTCCGTTATTTTTGACTCATTGCTATTGCTATTACGCCAAATGTCTGCAATGCTTAGATTGTATAGTGTGATAGGGCACTAATCTACTAACTCATCCGGAGTGTTCAAAAGTCTTGCTCTTCCTTTAACTAATCCACTCTAATAGGATGTGATCATGGTCTGAAGAGACCAGACATGTCGTCTTAAAAGCTGGTGATGTGAAAGAGGTCCATTAATTAATTACTTCGTCAAAGTTGACTTCAACTGTCAAAGAAGACCTAACAAAGCACAGGCGCCGAACTCTTGCGTACGAGTATGTTAGCCAGACTTGTGTCAAAGGACTTCTTCAAACTTCGAAGGAACGCAAATTCGAAGAAGACGTTTCAATTTTAAAACTTATTACGTTTCACATTTAATTAGTATTATTACCTATACTTTCACAACACTTTCATTGAAAGTACCACCTAGTCCTAAAATAAGCAAAACTGGTTATATGAGTAAGCAGTAGAGGACATAATTATAACATTCCTATGTTTTAAAATATGTTATAGATATAAGTTGAACCCAGACTCAAAACATAAGTTATAACCACTCAAACATTTGTCTTAGATTAGAATCGAGCCCCTGGTTTCTGGTATAGCAATCGCCACTATCCAACGGACCAACAGCGCAGACTAAAACCCATTGAAGATTAAAAATAAGTGAAAAACGTTAGTTGCTGGACGTATCAAGCGGACCATATCATAGACCAGACTCTTTGATAAAGAACTATGTTCAGTGGTGGATTGCAAGAGAATATAAAATATTGATGTTGAAGGGAGAAAGGTTTTTGCAACCTTGTTTCAGCAAAGCCAGAGAAAACTTCCATTCGGAATTGTTTACAAAGTTTACTTGAGTTTAGACAAACAAATATTCAACAGGTGTTCTAAGAGGAGCTTTGTTTTATTTTGTTAGCTTTTGACTTTTGATACCAGAGAAAGGGTATTTAATATTGGATAGCAAGTGTTACATACTCACTAAAATAATTAAAAACTAACGTAACATACGACTGTTTTCGTTATAAAAAGCAGAAAAAAAAACCAAATAGCATCGAAAAGTCGAGTTCGCTACCATCAAAAATTGTAACTACTGCAAAATGGCAACCGAAACCTCGTGACCTGATTGCTTCAGATGCTCTCAGAGTTTTTTTTCAGAGGTCGTCAAGGTTTTGTGCCAGTTAATTCGAAGGTATTCTTCAGACATTGGTTATACCTTCCAAAATGTCTACCGTATTTGACCACTCTTCAATTGACGTAGTTTTGGCGAGAAAAAATGTTAAATATAAAAAAAAGTGTAAATTTTCAGTTTACCAGATTTCTTTTCCAACCTCGTACCAAAAGAATAATTATTTCTAGATAACATCAATTATTGGTTTTATCTTGATAATTATATTGTTTTTGGTACAGAGATAGTCAGATATTGCTTACCAAGTACTACCAGCAACTGAATTGCCTGTCAACTGATATTTCTCTGTCTTTTTTTCGTCGTTCTTTTTTTCACGTTTAAATTAGTCCGGAGGCATTTGCAGTTTAACGTGACGTCTCCTGTCAGGATGCAACTTTGTAAAATGGGTTTAATTTTAGATTGCATGAAGTGTGTACGTAAATGTGCATAAATAAAAGAATTGTGTAACAGTCAGCTGTGTCAGCGTGACAGCGACGTGGTTAAAGCATTATGTTGTCATGACAACCCTTTGTTGCTCTTAAACTGCAATTGTCGTGCTTGAAGGATATGAATTATAAATGATATCATTATGAATTTAATAGCGTTGTTTAGGTATACGTTAAGTAATAAAGTATGTTGTTCTGAAAGGCTGTAAATATTAGTTGCTGACGAAATCTACCTAGCTGGATTGTAATTGGGTGAAAAAATTATCAAACACAAAAAAATGTGTAACTTATTACACTATTTCGCAAATAAGTTTTGAATGTAATATTATTTTAAATTAACAAAAAATAATAATTAAACATTTTCATTGCAACCGACTTCAAATAAAAACAACTAAGCCAAACTTGATAAAATTTAGATGGAACTAAATGACAGCTATTTCACGTTAAATTACTAAATCTACAAAATCATCCATACTCAAGCACTGAGGCAGCAAACATAAAAATAATACAGAGAAATTTTGACCACCTCCTATTTAACATCGGTTGAAAACTTTTACAAAGAAAATTTGTGGATTTTTTCTTCGCTCTGCCAGTAAACTAAGTAAACAGTTATTATAGCTTTTCTACTTTAATAAAGACTGCAACATGTTAAAGTTCGTTATTATACTTTGTTCCTTACGGTTAGAAAACACTGGTTTTACTGCAAATGAGAGTGTGACTGATTACTTTTCTGGAGTATAAACTTCTTTTCCTTTTTTTGTAAAAGTGCACGTACTGTAAAGATATAAAAGTTTCAATTGAAAGTAAACTGGGCAACATTGATATATATTTTCCATTGTGAATTATCTATAATACATACAGTTAATCCACCGTGAATATTTATACTAATATCATAAAGCTGAAGAGATTGTTTGTTTGTTTAAACGCGCTAAACTTAGGAACTACTGGTGCAAATTGAAAAATTCTGTTTGTGTTCAATAGACCATTCATTGAGGAAGATTTAGGGCTACACGCTGCAACTAATAGGAGCGATGATACAATGGAAAATGTGGAAACGGGGAAAAATATTCATCTGTTCAAAAAAATCCTAACTTATTTCTTTTAACCACGCAGGCAAAGTCGCGGGCAACAGCTCGTATTAAATAGAAGCTCGGATTTTTTTTAAATAATTCACTCTGCTATATTCACGCTTGCTTGATTTTGCTATTTCAGCCTTCATGTCTATTTCCCATTACCAAGACAACGGGCAGGCTGTGGAGAGAGAGAAAAAGGTACACATTCCTGTCTATTACAATTAGTGTGCCTTCAGAAAATGTATGATGGAGCTAAATGGATGATGGGTAGTATTAAAAAATTGTGGACACTGTTAATATATTTTTAGACCGCTTTTGTAAATCAATGCGTTATTTGGTTGAAATATTGTTTGATATTTCAAACAATTTCATCTACAGTTTGACCGGCACAGCAATCATGTATTACTGAAGCCCAGCTATCTGTCCGTCTTCAGTCTATATCTTATGAATCGTGATAGCTATACAGTTCAAATTTTACAGATAACGTATTCCTATTACCACTATCAAGTTTCTACTAATGATCGAAGTTAAGCAGCGGTTGTTACGGCTATATAATTTGTTGACCTGCTTTATTATCTCATTTTTTTCCTTTTTATTCTAATAGTCAGAATAAATTTTCGCCAAGATTACGAAGATATATAGCTCAATAAATATATACAAATCGGGAACATTCCTAGGCTCCAAGCATTTTAAAACGTAAAATGTATTTCGCATCAAATACTAGTGTAAAGATTTCTTTCGCATGACTTACGATCTTCCGATTCACTTATTTCGATTAATGTTGTATGCAACTTACTGGTATTTCAAAGGTTACTCTACAGAGTGTTCTTGAAATTAAAGACGAGTGGGTGCCCAGAGATAGAGGACACTTAGAGATACTAGAATCACCCCTGTTTACGAGTAGTATTTTTTGATGGTTAGTTGAGATATCATCAATCTTGCCTCTTCCCAATTATTTTACTGTCGGCTTCCAATCTGACTGGATGCAGCTCAGTATCAGTATTTGTCAAGGGGCGTTGCCTGTCTAACCTCCTCAGCGCAGTTACATGGGCAACACGATACCCCATATACTGGTTGTCAGGCTCTCTAGCTTCTGACTACTCGTAGCGATGCCGAGGCCCACAATTTAACGTGCCTTCCGAAACACGGACAAACTCGTTATGACATAGATGGTCATCTACGGACCGACGAATTTAGTCGTAGCTAAACCTGTGATCGATCAACTTGTGCCGTTGTTGTTCAGCCACGAGCTTCTTTTTGTAAGGTGGTTAATGATGCGCCTATCCTAGATACCATGGCATTATGAACTTATTACGGGACGTTTGCCTACATGATTGTATCCTGTAAACAAGTTTGGTACCTCAGAACTTCGGATTTGATGAACCGATTTCGTTGATTCTCCTTTCATTTAACGTGGAATAGCTGTCACTTCGTCTAATTGATTTAATTAATATGAAACATACCGATAAGGATACCCCTAAGAGAAACCAATCCGTGCGTACATTTTTGAACATCCCGTATAAATAGTCAGTTATAAGAAAATTTTGCAATTGATTGAACTAGGAATTTTGAACTACATAAGTGTAAAATCATACAGAATGCGAATATGTGACGACAGGTGAGAATTTATATGAAATTGTTGGCAAATATTCCTAAGATGTGCTCAATCACGCGCTCAACAATTTTCATTGGTATTTGCATGCTTAAAATATTCTTATAGGATATACACGTATTTGCGTTTTTTTAATGGGACCGACGAACGTCAGATTGACAGTCATGTAAAATCCTGGTACTTAGCTACATCCAGTTAGACTGGAAACCGAACCCATCGTAGTCGATAAAACTCAAGGCAGATGACGTAAAATGTGAGAAAGAAACAATTGCCGATCGTTGAAGTTATGCGATATTTTTGAGATAATCTTGAATGGAATATGGGGTGTCATAATTCCAAAGGATGGTAATATTGTGAGAATTATTATGTCCTGCAACCAGAGAACATGTAGGTTAGTCATATCCATCAATCTGTTGCGGAGATTGAAACCACAACCACTGCAGCTTAATACATTCACATAGCCACATAATGAAGTCAAAGCACTGGACGGAGCTAGCCGAGTGGTTTGAGTCGCCACGAAAAACACACAGAGCGCGACATGTTGCGGGTTCGATCCCCGCGTAGGACAAACATTTGTGTGATCCACTAATGCTAGTCCTGAGTTTGGGTGTCTTTATGCTCGTGATTGTAAAACAGTGTGTGTATGGTTGTAAAACAGACCGCGACACAATTATTAAATTCCTTACTGCGGGAGTCCACTCCATTTTTTAATAAATATTTTATTAATGCAAACATAAATTGATCACATAACAGTGAAAGGAAATATTCTATACAACTTTTTGTCTATAAAAAGCGTTATGACAATTTTTACTGTTCACGCAGAGCCAAAAATACAAGTCTTATACATATTTTTAAAATATCTGATGGATTAAAAATATACTTTTTATACTGTAACGCCATCCCTTAATCTACCTAACAATAAACATGAGAGTTCTTAAAAGAGAAAACCTCTTTCACAAATATAATTTAATAATTAAGTTTTAAAATCAAATTCTAGACTAATACCTGTCTGTCCAACTCGTGCCTACTCTTTACGCTAGAATCTAGCATAGCATTCATTATAATGAAGGATTTCTCTCTCCAAGAGTTTTAATGAGCGCCCAAAATAATTAACAAATGAGTAGAGTAAGTTGAAACTGTATGATGCATTATATTAGTAAAATTGCTACGAAGCTACACTTCAAGGTCAAACCATTAGACATCGCAAAAGTTCAGACAGAATGGAATCATGGGTACCGATCTACCTATCGCAAAAACAAAGCAATGTTTTGACTGTTTTCGATATACACAAAGTTTGTTCCGCTAATAAAGCGAGTGAAATGATTGACTAATTGGATGACGTAGTTTAATTGCATTCATGTGACAATAGGGAACTAGCGCTCACTGCAAATCTTTTATCGAACAATAACGTACATTGCCAAACTTGAGAACTGAATCACTGATTTACAGTTACGTCTTAGAGACATTAATGCAGTTGTGGAAGAAAGAGGTAGGAGGAGGTTAGCGCCGTGTATTGCTCTGTCACGCTTTCATAACGAAAATGACGTTTATTTAATTGTAATAGTAAGCTTCTACTACTAAGCAGGTGTGTATTAGGATTATAAGGATAAACGCTAGAGATTGAAGGGTGATTGGCAAACGGACGTGGCGTAAATCAGCAATCCGTTATCGCTTATATGTATATCTGATTATGTCATACAAGATTACTAAATTTACCTGCATATCAAAGTTACTTTTTAAATTCCGAACTCCAATAAATCTGTGGGGACAGTCATTTCAGCTTCTAACGTACTTCGTGTCCGGATTCGCTACTTTCTTTTATTTAATTCTGTTTTCAAGTTCGATCTCTCGCTTACGATTTTTCATCTAGCCCACCATGTTCCACTACTGAGCAAATATAGGCTTCCCCCAATTTTTTCCACGACTCCTGGTCCTGGACTAAGCAAGTAGAAGAAGAGGCATTTAGATCGTCCCGCCACCGCTTTCTAGGTCGGCCCACGGCGTCATTATGGTGACATTAGCCCAGCTGTCACTGCCAATGCGCCTAATATCATTTTAGCTTGGCAGCCTTTTTGCCGATGTCTGTAATCCCAGTTTTGACCAATAATGCATCGTTCCATAGCTCTTTCACAAACTCCAAAGCGGAACTTCTGGGAGTCGGTAAGCGAGCAGGTCTGGGCGCCGTAATGTAGGATGGGCAAACGCATCGATGAGTTTCCGCTTAAGAGAGATAGATTTTTACTTCTGTGCCCAACTTTGTCTTATTTAACTACAACCTGTTCTGACCCTAGCCCCATCAAAGCCCTTTGATGGGGCTCACTAACTAACTACTCACCAAATAATTTAATTGCATTTCACGAAAACAAAACTAAATTCAAATTCAATTAAACATCCATAGACTACTGTACTACAAGTTAATTATAATTACCGGTCAAAGGATTAAATTTTCATTGCTGTAAAGACTTTATCGTTAAAGTTTCCCTCACTGAGATAAAGTTTCGTTCAAATACCTCACCTCAAAGCAGTGTTCAGACGTCGAACTGAATAAATAGCATCCTAGGAATTATTCAGGCGGAATGTTATGGCGAAACACGTTTTCGATGCCATGTTTATCAAGAATATGAACAAGGTACGTTTCAGTTTGCTAAGTTGATTCAATAAATAGGTTTTTTACGGAGTACAATACTTTGTAGTGGACAAAGTATTAATCAGTACTTGCTTCTCTATATGAGAAGACGCTTTGGTCCAATGTGACATTTACAACATGATCTAATGAAAAAAGCTTACCAGAACGTAAGTCCAGAACTTTCGTACGGGTTTCAAACGTACAGTGAATTATAATTTCTTTTCTACCTCAAAAGTTACAGTTAGGCACATATTTTTTAAACATAATATAACATCGACACTAACCAAGCCAACAGTTTTGTCAGTCTGTCCGATCAATATTTATAGACCCACAGAATCATTCAACCTGGAACATTTTCCTTAGTAAACCAAATTCGAAAATTTCGGCCCCAGGTTTAGCGGCCATGGCTGAGACGCAGAGCCACACGCCCGGCGTGATCCGCAGCACTCGGGACTACCTCCAGGTGCCCGAGTCTCCGGCTCCAGCGTCACCCGAGGACTCGGAGGAAGCCCGCACAACTTCACCCATCTCCACTCTGTCTGGCGACGATGACTCCTCCACAGTGTCCACGACAAGGTCAGAAAAAATATTGTAAATATTTAATATAAAAAGGTAGAAAAATATAGGAATGAGAGTTTGTGAAATTGGGTAGAATTAAAAAAGACTAGCCGAAACAGACGCAATGAAAAACAGCAGCAGATCAAATAATTTATAAGTTTATCGTCATTTATCCGACAAAAGTTAAAAAAAACAATTTTATTTTACAATTCGTTGTCGAATTTTAAACTCTAAACTAAAAAAACAAAATATCATGGCACTCTTTTGTAGATTCGAGTACTCATTGTAATTCCTGCTGAAGCAAATTATTTTTTATTTCACTGTTGAAACAACCCTTCCGTCCCTTTGTCTGTAAACCACAAATACGTGTCAATAAACAATATTGAGCGTGGAATATTACTCAAAAGGCTTAAAATCAGGCGCGTCGAGTTAATAAATATTGCATTGATGTTTAATTCTCTCCTGCCGGCTAAGCCAGTCCGTGCCGTAAGCTTTATTTTTTATGCCTACATTGTTAACTCGATTTCAAAATATTTTACTAAGATATTTAAATAGCGGCTGTGAGTAATACCTGAAAATAGAGTGTGAATAGGGACGTGCCTAAATCACTTTTTGTGTACTCGTATTTTATTTGCTAAAAATCTGTGAAGGTATATAGGTATAGTGATTCATTTCAGGCTGATAAGAAAAGATTTCCATGTATCTCTGTTTCAATCATAAATGAAAGTTATCAAAGCTATTTATAAGTTAGAGTAGACAGTATTCTGTTATATGTATACCTACCTAAAAACTGCTGTTCTTGTGAACCAATTAAATACATAGATACCAAATAAACCCAAAAGAAGTAGTAAAAACTATTTAAAAGCATACACATAATTTACATTTAAATTGAGTGCAGTTTTAAATAAACAGCAAATGTCATTTACTGGGAGATCGCGACAATAAATTACTGTATAATAAAACGTAAATATGCCAATACATTGCAATTAACATTAACTGCAACGTTAATTAATAATTAATAAAGCGCCATCACAACAAACGGTTGATAAGCTGTATGAAGCAAAAATGTTTCGAAATATCCACAATGTGATTATTTCATCGTTTCGCGCCGTAAATCAAATTTGGGAGCCAATTAGCTGAGCTTTAAAATGCGCTTCCTGATAATTTTAGTTTTTTTACTCTGTCTGAATTTTGACCCGGGCGGCAATTACTTCGATGAAAGTTATTGAAAGCATATCGCTTTAGTGTTGAGGTAATTTCAGGAGGCGAAAACTGAATATTAGTATGAGGTTGAATGTACAAGTAATAAAAATTGTTAGCAATCAGACAACAAAGACTTTGGATACCTCTGCTAGGCTTCGATTAGCAATTGAATAAATTGAAATACAGACTCAACAAAATCGAACATCATATTGAACTACCCTTATAATGAAGTCATGAAAATGCAGCTAAAACTGTGATTTTGCTGCATCATTTTTATAAATTGAATTAATTTCAAAATAACGAAGAACGTCTAGTCTATTCGGAGACAGTTTCCTAAAACGGATGTTACAGAAAACTACGCCCGGATACTACCCAGACGTCTTCCTAATTACGGGAGAATCGAGGAACGTGGGTTCAAGCCAATTACAAATAAAACCTTATCAATAGTCCTGATAAATATGTATTTTCTTTACCTAAAATATCAAAGACTTTTGGCGCTTCGCAACAGCGCCAGACCAATTATTTTTGCCCCAAAAAAGTAATTCCATATCAGTCTCTCTTCATGATTTCCACGTGTTTCTCGAAAACCTTGGACGTTGTCTAGACTTGTTTAACTATTTTTGGTTCGAGAAATTTAACTCTCAAAGAGGAATACTGTCATAAACGTAGGTATGTCGATAATCAGTGAAAGCAAGTATATAATTTTATTCTTTGGTATTATTTACGTAAATTACCTCAAATTAACATTAATTCATTTGCTTTTTTCTTATAACATAGCACTAATGTAGCAAACAGAATACGAAACGCTAAAAACCTTTTTGCAAGTGCTCGTACGCAACGGTTCAATTGCAACGACATACATGAATACAAATTAATAATTTTGGTCAATTCAGTTCAATCTAAACTGCTGAATGTAAATACTAAGACGAACAATGCTGTAACAAACTTGTACAGTTGAATAAAAAAGTGATCCCCAAGTAAGTAGAGAATGGCTTGAGTGACGTTGAAAAGGTCAGGCTCCCTAACTGTCGAGTGTTGCACTATTGTGCACGGTTGTACTCTCCCCATTGACTTACCGCATAAAGCAAATTATTTTACATATTTCTCACCAGCATGATTCTGTGACCTTGATGTGAAGACAGCTGGGGGTATAAGGCAGGTGCTGATGATCACAACAGTCCACACTTTCTTATTTTTTTTTTATGTTCATCTTTCTTAAGGGCTGTGCTATGTCACGCTGCAGTCTCATAAAATGATAGATCATGATAGTTACCTGTACCACTTTTTACTTTTTCAATGATTTTCATAATATTAAAAAGGATTTCATCCTTTTTTATCGTTATATTCGATTCGATTTTCACTTTCACAGTTTCAGAGAAACTAAAACGACCTTTAAATAGGTTTTAGTGAACTATAAGGTACATATTAAATTTTTCCATTTCCAAGCCTGTAAATAGCAGAACAGTAAAAAAAGCAATTGTGCTTAGTACTACCTTTACGGTTCTATTCAGTCATCATTTAGTTCTTTTTTCTAATTGAACTGAAGATTTTTAGTTTATATATCTATCTGCATATCACGTGAATTGTGCTTTTTCTACTGCTCTTTATTAACAAAGTTACAAAAATAGAACTTCTCTGTTAAGTAATGCACAATCAAGTCATATCGAATACGTGCACAAAAAGAAATTTATCAGTTGTCGAACCCACTAACTTAGGCACTATAACCATACACAATACCGTAGTGTCTAATAAACCTCTGTTTCATAAAATGTTACAATAAAAAAACAAATATCAGTTATATACACATCTAAATACTTGTTTATATAAATTCCTAAACCTAAACCTCTTTCCCGATTTCAATCAAATTTAAATCTCAATTTGCAGTCGCATTATTTTCTGGTAACTTACTATACTACTACTTATAACCTACCTACCCTTCTAAGAAAACGCGCACGAAGTTGCAGGCAACAGCTAGTTTGTCATAAAGTTCAGATTTTATAACTTTGAAACGTGCCTACCTGGTGTCAATTAATCTTCCGCCACCTCCTCCCACAAAAACAACTCTGGGAAACTCATGGCCATTGAATGGACGTAAGGACAAATTTTCGTTCTGCACCGGTACACTTTTTAAAACTCGCACCGAGATTGCGCTGGCAGCTTAATTAGAAGTAAAATGTTTCATTAGCGTGCATCGGAAAACTCCATGAAAAAGGAGAACGTTGGCGTGCAGCGTGCACACTCCCGCTCCCTAAATTAACTCCGACAGTTCCACGGAATGAAATGCTGCAAGTCCTAAACCAAACTAAGCTCTAGCTGCGCCTTAATATCGTTGATATTAGTTCATCCAATCGGATTTGCCGGCTAAACTCTGACCCACGAAGTTTATAAACGCATTTTCGAAATTAAAAGTCCTGTATCGAACAGTTACCTCACGTGATTTGTAAACTGAGGTGGCGAGAGAGAAAGAAAATAAATTGAAATCAACGTTGTGCAACTTTATTGATTTCATTTTATTTTAGGAGCGCCCGTTCTTACTAAATTATTCAGGGTGGGAAAATCTAGTTGCAAGACTAGACAGATTATTCATATATATATATCAACTATTTGTGTATAGTTCGTCAAAACTTTCGATTAGATGTTTGTTAATAAAAATAATATGAGTGTGCTTGCATTATCTACTTATACTCCAGGTAGTGAGAATCCCGATGTTCATAATTATCCTTAATTATTCAACCTTCTATAAACCGCAATTTCAGTTTTGAATATACATATTTTAGTACCCTTTACTACCAATATTTTAATAACAACAAGGGCAGATATTATGCTTAATTATTTATGCTAATTAACAAGAATTCGTCTTGTATGTATTCTTAATATAACGTTTAATATTATGTTTATGAAAATTGTGTAACTGTCACTATCAATTAATGCAGCTGTGATATAAAATAATCATACTCATTATAATTATTCTAATCATTAGGTACTTACTGTATCTACCTATCTAATACATGTAGACTTTAGCAGATTTATGGGTAAACAGGGCTTGTTTTCATTTCACAACTTTGTTACAATCTTGAGCATGTAACTGTACCCAAAAATAATTAATTAAAGGTACGTGTTGTAAGTTATCTTGCAAGTTTCATCAAATACACACCTCATTTATCATTTTATTCGATTATAACTATTTGCAAGCCGCCAATAACGGGTACAATGGTCTCCCGGCATTTATTATGAGTTAACTGCTATACAACATCACGGTCAACGCAGCGACTATAATCCATGCATAACATGATTATTCCAATAACCGTATACCTAAACTATGACGAAACTATTATCGTAGCCGCTAAAACTGCGTAATAATGTAAACAAAACATAACAAAAAGACGCGTAAGAATGTTAAAAAATTGCATGTCGTGTTTGTAATAGGAGAGCAAGGATAGCGGCGGCTGCATAGTGACTAATTAGTTTGGCGTGAACAGTGCTCAAGACCGCCCTTTATCAGTAGTCGGCTAACGACGTACATCAGCGAGTGCCGTGAAGCGGCCAGATAAAGGATTTGCAGTTTGTTTATGCGTTGCATCGGAGCGGGAGACGCGAGCGGGGCGTCAGTGCGCGCGCGTTGCCTCGCCCGATGCACGCGTGTGTCGCCGGTGCGCAGTAGTCCCTCGTCTACGTCGAAGAGCAGACCATGGCTGAATGGTCCTTGCCCGACCTCGACTCCCCGATTAACCAATACAATACTTATCAATTCGCGAATAATTATTCGTCGTATTATCCAAATATTCCTGTGACGTGTGTGCCCCCGGCCCAGCCGCCGCAAGCGCAACCCTGCATGTCGGCACCACCACCAAACATGGCTCTCCAGCTGGCCTCACATTCCCAGATGCCCTACGTGAACCCTCCGCCGCCGCCGCCACCACCACGGCCGTAAGTAAATTTAAATACTTTCCCCTGTCCAGTTCTCGTCGTAAAGTAAACGCTCTCTGAAAACTTTTCACAAGTTTTCTCAAACTTTTCCATGTTCAGTTCTATAAAGAAACATTTTTTCCGCTGATTCTATCGTTAGATAATAAATTAATTTAACAGGCGTCACCTATTTGATTTGTTTTTATGACTTTAATCTTTTAAGGGTTGATAACGCGCTATTATAAGCATAATAATTTATCTACGTTAATAAACCAAATGTGCCTACATCTATAAAATAATATTAACTATTTATTTAGGTTTATATAAAAAATCAAGTAATTTTATATAAATTTAAATTGTGTTTTAAGAAATACTCAATCTTTATCTTGTCTCTTACTTAATTCTACCAAAACGTTAACTGAGAATAGTATTAATTACCCGGCACTTTAAATATGTTTTGTTATCGTTATAATCCAAACATGGTTTTGACCTTGTAGTGATAACATGCAAGTAATTACCATACAATTATAATTAACTAGCTCTACCCCGCACATTAAGTTGGTGATGCTTATTTTGATTTTTAGAGATTTAACATTAAACTTATCACTCTAGTCCGCTTAATAAATGAGTCAAGGGAAAAAGGCTGCAAAGGATTACCTAATGCGTAACTCGCGGGGACATCGTGCTTGCTACCGTTATAAAACATTTTATCAATGTTGAGTCTACCGTTTGAGCCTGCAGGATGTAATAATACACACGAGTGGGCTTTATAATATTAATACGGTTAATCTAGCACTAACCAACTGCAGGGCCAATGCCTCTCCTCGAAGCTTCCACTTTTTTTATAGTATAACCCTCAATTCGACCCACAACCTCACTCTCATTACAATATCTGTAAGAGTGATTTAATCGTAATTGCATAAACAACGAAAGAAAGAGCCAACTTTCACGCTTGACATTATTCATGATATCTTCAAGTGTAAGCATAAAAATGGCTTTAAATTCACTCAGCAGGTAGGACGAGGTGTCAGATTGCTAGTAATTTGATTCTCAACAATAACATAAACGCCTAATTAGATCTGATACGTAGTAGCCGTTTCACTGACCTGAGGCTACGCGCTGTATTTGCTGTGAATGCAAAATACAGCCTCTCATATTTCGACATAATATTATATTACCCAACAATGGGTGGTCGAAAAAAATAACAATTAACGGATGGAGATGTTTGTGTATCGTAGGTAATGGAATTAATTGAATTTTAGGTTTTAATGATCTGAATTAAATGTTATTAGATTGTATGTCTACTTCTTCAATTCAATAATTATATAGTACAGTTTTATAAGTTTCTGACGTTGTAGGAAGCTATGTCAGGTACCTCCGAACGGTTTTTCTTAATTTATTTATAATTAAAACAATAATAAACTTATAGATATGTAAAATATTCATATAATGTGGCCACGGGTAGGTATTAGTTTATAACGAAATTTTAAACGTTTGTTGAGCATTTCGGTCAGTATTGTTCTTTATAATTCAAATAAATTACCTGCACAAGTATAATATAAGTAATTAACCCGTTAAAAAACCTCTGTACGGCTTTTTTACATTAAATTTACACTGTCAAATTTTCTCTGCAAGAATTCTTCATGTTAATGCTGAAGCGTTTGTTTGAATGCCCTCATCTCAAAAGCTACTGGACCGATTTAAAATAACTCTCAGTGTTAGATAGCTCATTAATCGAATAAGGCTATATGATCTACTCCTTTACGCAATGGTTAACAGGAGCAGAGCAGTAATGTTCAAAAGTTCCTCATGTTACAAAAGCGCAGAGAAGATGCGAGCACTCTAAAGCTATAAATCCAATACAAATTTAAAGAATCCTAACTTAAATGAAAAATGCGGGTAAAAATGAAAATATAATTCGATAAAGCAATAATTTTATTTCGCTATATGATAGCAAATAACCTTTAAAGTCCTCAGAGTTTATTGACACAGGACAATTTTATCGATTCCTTGCCAACATACAATAGCTAATATGTTTTATCGTCAGGCAAACGGTTTTATGAAAAGAGAGAATAGAATGAGATTACTGATTGGTTCTAAATATACCGTAATGATATTATTTATTACGATCATTAGATTATTTCGTTATTATCATATAAAATTGGATAATGAAATCTACTTATAACATACTCCGGAACTCTGGATAAATTTTGGCCGTTTTGCCTCCTTGCTGCATTTACTCCGTGGATGGCTGAACATTCTTTTACTTCGGCGCTTTTGCGTTTCCGATACCATATCCAGGTCTTATTACGATGTTTTACACTGTTTGTATAGTACAATATTAAGTTGTTATAAACTGTTACAGTATATACACAAAGATAAACTTGAATATCCTAACGCGAGCTTAATTTAAAGTTGCTGATTGTTAAGCTAGCTTACACTTGGCTATCTGACAGCGAACCGTAGTATAAGTCCTTGTGTATCTTCAAGAAACACCCTCAAGTTACCAAGTTATATATTGGATTAGTATCGCAGGACAACTGCAACTGGACCAGACGTATAAGTAAACTCGGCTTGTAATACAAACTCCTTGAAAGCAGCGATGAGATATTGGCTCAGTCTTTTATGAGTGAAAATGAACTTGATATTTGCTTGCGACCCGAACGGTCCCCGTTTACAGAGGGATTTGTAGACAGGTAGCAGAAATTCTGCAATTGCATTTCTGTCCGCATGTTTGATTGAATGGCATACGGGTTAACCGAAACTACAATTTTAGACCTTTGAAACGTCTGGTATTGAAAGCTGAAACAAGAATGCGATTCTCGAATTCTCGTTGAGTCCACAATTTCCATGTAAAGGATAGCCTTGTAAACACCACTCTGGTTTACAAGGCTTAATTACCGCGCCGCCATGCCGTTTGTTAATAATATAGGAATAAAGTTGCCGCATTGGTAATCAATAATCATTATCTATGTAAGACATTGGCATGCAAAAGATTGGAATAATAATGCAATTTTGTTATTGAATAGAACCTGCTTGGGATTCGTATATTGATGAATTTATATGCCAGCTCACCTCAGTTTTATATTTTCGTAGGTATTGAGTGAAATTTGGAAAACACCGGTTTATCTGTTAGGTAACCAAAAACAAACGAGAATCCAGAATTTTGGGAATAAAATAATAGCGGTTCTATTAGGATTATATTTTAACATCAGAGCGATGACGACGTTTACTTTAAAATAAGTAAATGCAGTGTTTTATGTAATAGAAGTCGTAAGTTTAATGTATGTAAGTAACGTCAAACCGTATAGATTAAATTGCTTTCAACTAAGGAAATTCTCCGCTCTATGAAAACCTGGAAAATGTTCTAAGGAATAAATCCTAGTTCTACTCAACTGTTTGTAAAGAATTTGTACGCATTCTCCTATTCATATTAAAGAGCGCACATAATCTGGTATGCCTTTTATAAAATGCCTAACCCTCGGAGGTTACAGACTTCCTTTCAATCTCTGCGAGCGTGTCTTGCAAGTCGCCGTTATTCAATTGTTTGGTTTAGCTCCTCTTCGAAGTTAGGTCTAACTGGGTAGATGATCCGCCCTCAAGCGAAGTCATCTCGAATTGATCGTCTTTTGCAAGCAAGAATCTGTAATATTCATTGACATGAGAAATGTTAAAGGAATAGTTACTTTCGGAATGTTGGCTTGACCTTTACTTTAAAAAGTATATTGATATTTTAAACAGCTTATGAGCGCAAGGTGCCTCAAGTTCGATCCCCGCGTAGGACAAGCATAGTAGTCTTTGTACATGTGACTTAAATGTTTATGAATTACCCCGCGAAGACGTAAAGATTTTCCTTATTGCGGGAAGCGCTGAAAAAGAACTTTACCAGCTTACAACATACTGTTGGGTATAATGCTCAAATAGGTTATGCAGTTCTCTTCTGCCTCGACACCCTTTCCGCTGCCCTCCACATGGCCGAGCCATCAGTTTCCTCGACTTTCTAGTATTCAAATTAGAAATCAGAAAAACACTAAACCATGCCGAGTATTAATGACATTAAAAAATTAAAACCTATTAAAAAATAAATGGATTTTCAATCAATACACTTGAACCGAATTAAAATTTCATCGTCCTTCTTACAATCGTTGTTCATAAAAAAGGTATTTGTAATTAATTTACTCATCAAAAACCGAGCAGAATGGAGTTTCAGGGGCGCAATTAATATCGAGTATTTTTTTTGTTAGTACTGAGAACAGCTTTTAATTAAAACTTCTTTTATTCATTTTCTACAACTCCAGTACTTAAGCATCAAACGAAATCTTGAATTAATCTTTAAATCAACAAAGGAGTTAGTTAATCAAAGGCGTTTAATAAGAGAATCTTTGGATCAGTATTTGATCCTATACACTGGAAGTGTATTTAATTGTATAACATTTTACAGAAGAAACTATTATTTTACGTGCACCTACTTCAATAATAAATTAACTACATGCATAAAAATACTATATTAATGTAAACTACATATATAAAGATACTTAATTAATATAATTGTAAAAAACTAAAGCGGTGCTCTCACAGTCAAACCACTGAACTGGTTTTGTGGGATATTGTATTGTATTACCATCTATGTAACGTTTTAAAATTCACCTCATTGGCTAAAACATGAAAATTTCACAGACATAAATTGATCTTATCTCAACAGCGATACTCAATATAGCCGTTTACAATCTCACAAACTTTTTTTGCATTTTTGATACCTTAAAGAAGCAAAACTTGGTTGAACCGAACCCGATTGTTTTGAATGGTATTTATAAGAATGACAAGTATTATAATAACCAACCCAAAAACTTGTATATGCTCGTGTTAAAAAGTTACAATACTTCAAGACTTCCATTGACATGCAAATCATCTATAAACAGTGTCACTGTTCATTTTCCCATACATTTTACTGATCGTCTATAAATAAGGGGTGAGCTAGGTATACCTACGGCATGATTGTACCTAAACACAGAATCTCAATGTTCGCGTAGGTGTAAAATATTGTTGTAACTCATCCACGTTCCTTGCTGCAGCGATCAAGGACGTAACTACTAACAATTTATGTCTATGCTTAGAGCATAAAAACAAATCAATTTTAAATTATTTCTTGGTAATTTCAAAATTATTTTCGGCATACTTATAAGTTGCTTTATAACATGCTATATTTATTAACTACACGTATGTCTTTCTGTGTGTCTTTTGAATTTGTCGAATCGTCAAACGTCTCTTATTTTAACCGTTTTAAGTTTTACATTAATCATAAAATTTCATAAAAATATACGTAAGTATACCAACTAAATAGAGTAACAATGCATAATTGTCCAGCCGAAAAAAGAGAATCGACAAAAAACAAAGTTGAAACCTAAAATTCTAACTCACGTGATTGAATAAAACCTGCATAAAAGCGGACCTGGTCTGCAAATTCATTTGAGTGCTTAAGCCAGTTTAAAAAATCAGATAAACCGTCTATCCTATGAGCTGTCACGGGTTAAGCCAATCTGCGCTAAAAGTCCGGATTAAAAGTCTGAACACGGAGAGAAATGGCGTCTCTGTCGATATTATCACTATTTAAAAACTATCTATCATTAAACGATTGCAATCAGATGGAAAATTGGATTGATAATGCAATTGAACTTCTTAAGACTTTCAAAGTTTATCGAGCAATCGTTGTGAAGCTTTCTACACGAGTAATTATGTAAACGAATACGAATAATTTATGTGTTATTAATTTATGTATTATTTATTATGTTCACTTGCTTTAACGTTGTATTTCAATCGAAATAGTTTATGGTTGATCATTTTTGCATGGATTGAGTTGAATTTTAGAAATATGTTAACGGTTGAATATACCTAATGTACCTACACATCTAGTACGACAACTGGTCTTGTACGTTTGACTTTAAATTTCATTGGGGTGATTGGTTACATGCATTCATGTATAACAATATAATTTTGATAATTTCTTTAAAGTATTTTTGATTAGTGCCATTCTATTTATGCTTGTTTCATGTATTTTTTCAATGTATTACTGATGATTGAAAATGATTTCCCAATTTTCAAATGCAATTTGAGAAAAGCTTTTTAATTTTCTTATTGCAGAATGTGTAAACTATCTGTATTTTCATTAAACACATATTGTCATAAAATAAAATATGTTTATTTTTCTTTCAATGAATAAAATAAAGCTCCTTAAGAATCAATTTAAATAATTATCTACATAGGTACTTGACAGATTATATTATTGTACAATCATTAGTTGTCTAGACGATTCGTCTAGACATCACCAATTTTAATTCGAGTATCATTAACATTACCTGATACAAATATATTAAGATCTGAGCCAATTAGGGCAGCCTTGTCTGATTGAAAGGCTTTCGACAAATAACTACAGTAAAGCCGCTTTTGTCTGGGAAAGACGTCATGTATTATATAAATTTTGATATGAGTTGAAGAGGTCGTGAATAGTTTATGAGTGTGATTTCGACTTGGGTACAGTTTTCGTGGGACGGTGGCTGAGTCGGTCTCAATACAGCGGCAGAGGTGTATCGATAAAGGTGTCTCTTTAGTGACAGTTAGTCGCAAGCTATAAAGGAGGTTTAAATAAAGCAGAACATGTGTCTGCGTACCTAGCTTATATATACATATGTATGCGCAAGTCGAGACTAATCAAGCGGAAATGTCTGGTAAATCGAAACATCGGTGAGTGTTAGCTTTTTATGAACTGTGATACTTTAGAATTACTATTATTAGGCGGTTACCAATTCGTCTGTATTTTTTTTATTATACTTGTTACCTCAAGTAACGAGTCGGCCTCGAAATGGATAATGCGATTTAGAAATAGCTATCATTTCATCCCTCAAAAAATTCTTAAAGTTTGGCTCAATATTTTTTTATTTGAAGTCTTTTGTACGTTTTTGTTGTTAAAACAATATTATTTAAACTTAATTGTTTATAAATTCTGGTCAACACATACTTCGCTTTTTAGTTACATAAATTGTATTGCTATGAACTAGTTAAGAAACGTTAATCAGGTTATTTGTTTAATCCGAATATCCAATCAATTTCATGAGTGCACATACGCTCTCGAAATTGATTAAAGTGCTCTCTGGTCTTCATAAACGAAGAGTGCTGGAGATATTAAACGCATCAACACGATATTCCTGAAATGAATAACACAATTCAACCAATTCAATTAATAATAGTAATTAATAAAAGTTTTTTTGTTGAATGGGCAACATAAAGACAACATATTCATATATTAAGGCAACACGTGTTTAAAATCACTATCCGTTAGGTATGTTGCCGCCTTTATTGACTTCTGTACACGTTCCCTGCTTTTCCTGCCATAATTGAAATAAAAAACTTTTTCCTTTTAAAAATCTTTTCTAATTAATACGTAGGTGTGACCTTATCGTTAATTTGGCTGTTTACTGAAATTCTTTTGTTACTTCAACCTTTTTTTACCAAATTTTTCTGAAAGCTGGTAATGTTATGGAAATTCTTTTACACAGTGAAATATTGTGGGAGTTTAATAAACTGCAAAAGGCATATAAAATCGAAAATGTTTTAATTCCACGGAAAACTCTTTGAAAAGACTCCTGCTTTTTAAAATAACCTAGCATACGCGTGTAAGGAAATTATACTGATATTCTGTAGTCTTTTGATAATATTCATCTCGTGTGCAATATTCCAGATGATATACTTACTAAGAGCCTTTGAAGTCCAATATTACAACCAAGAGACTTTAAAAAATAAATCTTGAAAGATGATATTACTTTGTGTAGGACCTCTTTACCTCGTTCTTCGACGTACACGGGTTTATTTTTGTTTTAAAGTTGATTTAAATATATCAACAAATTTTTATACGTCGGAAAATTAGCGAGCGATTGTACCATTGTCTTTTTTTATCTATATATTTTTTACAACGGTTTTCTTTATGTTCGATATTTAAAAGATTATAAAGAAAATCAAACTCGTTATTTTTTTGGCAATCTGAGTTTTGTTTTTAATATACGTCTATTATAACATTAATTATAGTTTTCAATATTAATGTCAAATCGTTCGATATTCAAATGTTTTTTTTTTTAAATCAGTTTAGCAGTTTTACAAATCGATATTTTAATCGATTACTCGAGTAATCTGTTTATTTTGTTTTTAACTGACATTTTTCTTAGCATGCGCATTCATACATAATTTATTAAGCAGCTTATGGTTGAGACATAAAAATAGCGCCAGTATTATTTATTATCCTCGCATTGTTTACACTTTGTTATATTCTATCATTACATATTAATTGAGTCATTGTAAAGCAATCAATAACAATTAGCAATTTAATTGTGCGCCTTTCATTGATCAGGTACGATATAAATAAGGTTAAGAAATTAATGGGTTTATGAAATTTGTTTAAAGTTTGCCTCCCTAAAAAAGGCAGTCAATTTGTTCTTGTACGGTGAATATGATTATATGTTACCAAACCGAAAAAAAGGCACTTTACCATTAATATCGTCTAGGTTTATTTCATATAGATTTTAACATTTCAACAATATGCTCAAATATTTTCAATGGATTTACTCTTAACAACTAAATACGGTACTCAATACATACAATACAATTACGGTACATATTCACTAATTACGTAATACATAATCAATTCCCCTAATAACTTTGTCGCACCTTAGAATGCTCAAACGTGCCAAAGGTATCACGCCTCGCCTCACTTCCTGGATGTGAGACGATGCGCAGATAATCCCTTGTTTGTCATCATCAGGTGCCAGCCAGTAACACTCTGAATCAGTTCAGTCTACTAATTGTACTTAGTGCAAGGCAAAAGGCGAAATAATTAACAAATGACTGACGTTCAAAGTTCGACTCGAAATGCAGCTTGCTTTCTCATGTTTGAATAGTAGTGTGAGTTGGATGTTCCGATTTCATGCTTAAACTACTGATCTGATCTCATTTTATTAAATTTTTTTTTGTAACTTGCTTAACCATGAAGAAGGATAATGGTTTTTTAAAGTCAAACTATCACCAAAAGCTAATACAGAAAAGGAAGAAATTTTTTTTAAATTAAGGACTTAAGGAACAGATTCTTTTTGACTTAAAATACCGTTGACCTAAGAGGAAAGTTCTAGAAAATATGAAAAGAACTTTGTAACTTTACAGACCTCTAAGAGAACAGAAAGTTTACGTTAATAATGTCACCCTGGTGATTACAATCTGTCATAAAAGTTTGAGATAGTTAGGTGGCGAGTATTTCTTAATGTTCGCCCGTGAACAATTACCAACAGTTGTGCAATTCTTTAATTAAATAAAAACAATCGACGTAGGAGTGTGGTCACTGCTTTAAAAGTGTGTCTTAACAAGGGTCAAGGATGAAGGTTTTATTTAATTTTCCAATTATTTTTGATATATACAACCTTATTAACAAGATATACAGACACTCTTTCAGTTTATCTGAATGTGCGTGACTTTTTCACGCTTAATTAAATGCAAATAATTGCTTCCACTTTAATTTGAAATTCATGACACTATTTATTAAAAAAATGATATTTATTTTTCAAGACAGAGTTCAATAAAGGCTGTACATGCAATTCTTGCATCTGCTGGAATTTTGTGAAATTAAAATTGAATTATTGTTAATTAAAAATAAGATTTCAGAAAATAAAAGGAAAAGTTTAAAAAATAAATATTCATTCTAGTTTTCATTCACTTATTAAGACACTGCAATAACTGATAGTCACGTATTTTAATTACCAATGAGAACAGTCGAAGACAGATGTTTTGTCGTCAATTGTCTTTATAATTTATAGCACTTTGAGAAGGCGGGAGTTTTTATGCAGTCATACATTATAATACTCAAACTATCATAATAACTTTTTCTATGTCCTTACGTACCATTGGAATAGATTACAGAAAAAAAAGGTTCTATTAAAAACAAAAGTATTTTATTGACACTCATAACACGAATGGATAGCGAATAGATTTTTAATGACTACTTAATCATGTAATCGCAAGTAATCCAGGTATGACATTTTGAAACAGCGCAAACATTTCAAAATAAATACTAAATATTCTCTTTTGAGGTAATACTTTACAAACCATACACTATCTGTTGACTGACAAGACTTTAATTAAAATCCGTTAACATACCGCTCTAAATTTTTACCTCAGGCGTATTCATTTGTTTTTCCGTTACCGATTTTCAATCGCCGAGATATCATTTTCTTTGACATTCAATTTTAGAATTTTTTTCCGTTTCGTTGGTATTGCAATACGAAAATTTAAAACCATCAAAGGGGTTGCAGCCTGCATGAATTGATTTGCTTGGAGTGTTTTGATTTTGTTTCCTTTTTCAATTCTGTTTACGAACGTTCAATTATGGATAAAAAAAAAAAACTTAAAACTGGCAGACTCATGCAGTATATTGCTGTATTCCAATATTAAGGTATTGGGCTATCAACTTTTTCAATCGGTACGTTACAGTTTACACATCCAAATTAGCTTTGCACACACATTGGTTATTTTGTGTTGGTAATAAGTTTTTATGAATGTAATACGCGAAGTAGATGCAATTTTATTTGATGTAAAAATTGGTGTTCTGCTTTAATCACCGCATAATTTTCTTCTTTGTGGTGAGGTTCTCTCACTTACAAGGTACTCGAGGCAACGTAGAATAGAGAATTTGTGAGCAGGTAAGTTCTTGTCGCTAAGTTTCTTCAAAATCTGTTGTCAAAGAGACTTCATAAAGGGTTTTAAGAAAAGAATTCGTCGTTCGTAGTAAGTAATTAAGTCATGCATTTTTGCCTTTGACTAAATATAAAAATAAATGATGCTTTTGTTAAAGCAACTTTTGTTCCACGCGCCATCAAGCTCGCTGTTTTAAAATCTTCCGCTGTTACGCTGTTGGGCTGAATTCGCAAAAATTGTTTTGATTTTCCACTTTGAAAGAATTTTTCATTCAAATTCCGATGCAATGGAGCGTGTGTGAGTGTGTGAGTGTGCAAGAATGTAGGATTAGTTTGTTACAATTATGCAGTTAACCGGCCTTTGTACGGAATTAAAAAAAAGTATTCTAATTGGCATACTGCTTATTAAAGCACTCTGTTGGGGTGTGGGGTAGGTGAGCTTTCTAAATACCGAATATTTCCTGCTACTGCGACATGTGTATGACGTATCGCGGGTTCGACCTCCGTGTAAGACAAGCGTTTGCATGATCCACGATCCTAAGTCTCTATGTGTCGAATCGCTTGAATGTTTATGATGCCTCTGTGATACAAGGATAAAATACCTACATATATACAACATTGACTGGGCTTACGTTAAATTTAATTCCTTGTAATTACTTAGAGAAAGCTTAATCACGAAAGTAATTCTCTGTAAAGTCATAGTAAAAGCAAACTCTTTAAGAATCATACGACCTAGAATCGTTTTGAAATCTTTTACACAAATTAAAATTTTTGTAACACATGTAGGACGTAGGTATTCCATTCGGCCTAGGGTTGCCACTTCGTAGTCATTTTGAAGTAGGGTTTATTGATTTCATTTCACACTCTAATGAAATTTTGAGTGTGTAATGAATTGGTTTCCTTTAATGACTTCCTCCCGTTAAAAATATTAACAGCGTTTTTGGTATCCAGAGTTAGTCTGCGTTTTCCATGAGAGAATTCGAGTTTTACGACATTGCTAAACCAGCTAGCATAGCATCCTCGCACTGCAAATTGATGCGCATGTTCACAGCTCCGCTACATCTTTCAAAGCTTCGAGGAAAACCCTCACACATTTTCACAACACAGCTTGACATCTTCGCACGACACATTTCCCGTCCCCATCTCTTACTTTCTTTACATAAGTAAGGTCTGGCAACCCTATCATGTTGGTCTACAGTTTAGTGTATTATATTCCTCATCAAAAGAGTTGCGAGTGCCGTGCAGTCTTTACATCGCTTTTGTGGGTGCTTGTACTCAGGACGTTTGGCATTCATACCTTTTACGGCAAATGCATTTGTATTATTAGCAGACATACGTATGTTTTTTGAGCCAACTATTTTTTGATCCTATTGCAAGAAAAGAGGTCGCTTTTTGAGAGTTCCCAGTACAGTTTTTGAGAGTGCATTTCAGGTACCCAGTTCCCTAAGGAAGAGTTCTTTTTGTGAATTCGATTTCTATTCATATAGTTAAAAGTAAACTTGTTTATAAGAGCTTTTAACTTAAAAAGCTTATCCTCAAACCAAATCAAATATAAACCGGACTTTCTTATAAAACATATAAATTTCTTATTAACTTTTTTATGTGCTATCAAAAATAAATAAGCATTTAATTAAGCATTGTTTGAATCATTACCTATGAAATTTTAACTATTTTATGCAAAAAATTTAACGTTTAATCCTTAAAATGTAGGTACATATGTACTACTCATAAGTACAAACTAACAATACAACATTAATAACCTGAAAATCATAATATAATTCGCTTCGGAAACCACGTAAAGCAGATGGTCCAGGTTCCTAAGGTCTCCCTCACGGACACACGACAGAGAGTTCTCACGGGGCTAGTGGAGTAGCGGAGCATGGAATGCACCTGTGTTTGCACTATAATATCTGCTACGTAAATAGCTAGACACAAGTGAGATTCACCGAAACCGAGACCGAAATTCAAGCTGCGGAAATATTATATACTAGCATAGGAGTGCAGCTTCGCTCGAAATTTGTTGAAGCTGAATCGATTGGATTGGATATTGAGATTACTACTAGTTCAATAGTATAATAGTACCTTGGTACTAAAATACTATGGGTTGATACTATAGTTGGACCTTCATTTCTGAAATGCTAGATGGCGTTGAAGAACATATTTTTTTTGGATAAATAACATTAATTCTTTTGTCTTTTTTAGTGAGAGGTATCGATTTGTTATTTAATAAATAATTCCAAGGATTAGTTTCTTTTCGCTTGAAAGCGTAGCAAACAAATTTACATTCAAATTTGCAATATTAGTAGATAGTAGGGGAAGGTGGGGTAAGACGGGGACCTTAAGGTATTTCATAAATAAAACCCATCTTTTTTAATTGCACAACGTAGGAACTTTTATTAATTAAATAATCAGTCTTTCTTCTTTTAATAACAATCAGTCAAAACAAAAAAAAATAAGTTCTTCTCATAAAAATATAAACTTTTAAAAAATAACTGAATCACCCCATCTTACCCCACCTATAGGGTAAGATGGGGTATACCCCTGGGGTAAGATGGGGTATAGACTATTTAAGCGCCGTCATCTTCACAAACCGGGCAGATATGTTCAGCTTCGTCATCGCTGTCTTCCACTCCTGCACAGACACAATGCGCTCACTTGCCTCAAGTACGATAAGTGATACAAGTATGATAATCGGAATACAAGCCGCGACAGTATAGAAATTCTGTATCTTCTTCTTCTGTGCCTTTTCGCTTTTTCGGTTTTTCAAGTTCTCTTTATTGTTATTTTTGTCATTTACTTTTTGTTTGTTACATGTGGTTTTAGTTTCTACCTATTTTAGTTTTCCTCTCATTCTTTTTTATATAGAAAAGCAGTAATAATAGCTGCTTTTCCCCTTCTTCGAACTTGTCTTGGTCTTTTTTCGGCGAATCGCGAATAAGGCATTAACTTTTTCGGGCTAACCAGATGGAATGCATCATTATCTATATAATCATTTACTGTTGCCTGCTTGAGACATGAGGTTGAAGCAGTTGGTGGAGGTGGAGAGTTTGCTAAATGATTTACGGCGGTGTAGCCATTTAAGCATCAGGAAATGACAACATTACTGTTTTTGGAACTGTACTATAAAAAAATAGTTAATGTTGAATGCAATCTCAATACAAACTGAATAACAACTCAGCGGATAAGATCGGGTACCTACCCCGTCTTGCCCCACATAAGTGTCCCATCTTTCCCAAACTGGACTTAAAAGTTGTATTGAATTTTTAGAGGTTATAAATCAAAAGAAACCGGCATGAATTAATGAGTTTACAATAGTAAAATAAATACAAATTAACAAAAAAAATATGTCACACATTATGTTTATCATACATTATAACAGTCATGCACTTTATATGCTTCAATAATTAGATAAAACCACTTCAAATTTTAAAAATGTACTTACCATGAAGAATCGTGCGCTCCTTCGAACAAACTTTTTGCGACTCTAACAAGTACTGATAAATACGACTAGATGGCGTCAAAATAACTTTTCAATTAATACTGTATTATATATTTTTGGAGGGTCCCCATCTTACCTCGCTACCCCGTCTTACCCCACCTTCCCATACTCGTATAGAAAAGGGATGGGTTATTACACCTAGGTAAACCTAAGAATATACGAAGCATCGACATATTTAATAAGTTACTACTTATTACTCTATAGTAGATTCATAATGAATAAATGCACACCTTTCTAAAGTAAATGTTAGGCTATTTGTTGACCTGCAAACAGATCCGTTTTGCTGACTATGTCGTTATAAAAATCTTAACCTAAAAATCACAAATTCAGTTTAACCTCAATGTAAAGTGCATCAAAGCGTGAATCGCGTAGTGCGAGCATTCATTACTGACGACATATAATCATCACAGCCGTTAAGGACCTGGCAGACGACTCGCGTTAAACTCCAAGCGAAAAGTTTTTTAATTAAACTAAACATGTTTAAACATTCACGTTTCTGAAATTCTTCTTTGATTTCTGTTTTTTTCATCAGGCTTTACTCTTGCGTCTTTGCATAGTCTTTGCTTATAGTCTGAAAGTGTTCCGAATTTCTGAGAACGAAGAATCACTCTTCTGCTTTTAGCCGGTTAGATTACAATGAGGATTTCAGGACTATTCTCAATAGAAGTTATAGGTAATGTAAGTCAATCAAGTTTGAAATTTTCGAGGGTAAGTTAGTATGGTATGGGCAGCTGCTAGTCAAAAACTTATCGTAAAATGGAACAGGAATGAATTTTCATACGACTGTTTAGATGCAGCATGTGTTTATTTGAGATTATTTGAGCTGTGAGACTAAGCGGACGTACTTATTGTTGTGATTATAATGAGACATTTTTAATTACAAATATTAATTAGTAATATTTCTTTTTTTGCAAACCTGCAAAAATTAAGTGTGTCGCGTGTATGCATCTTTATACACTGTACAAGATGAAGCACTTTTATTAAGTACTAAAGAGTGTTTTCTGTGTTAGTATGTCTAACCCAGGAATAAGCCCTTTTGGGCGTAGCCAATTATTACGGCGTAGTCCACCGCCGACGCCTTCGCCGTCTGAACAACACCAGACTCTTGGAGACCGAGAGCCGCCAGCGTCCACTGAGCCTGAGGTGGAATACGTTTCTACGCCGGAGATCCAGAAATGGTTGACCTCTATCGACTCCATTATGTCGGAAGTTTGTGGTATCGTAGCTGAAGGTAAAATGAATAACGACCAGAAACTCCGTGTCACCAACCTATGCCGTAAGGTCTCTCATGGGACATCTCAGATGGCGGTACTATACCAGTCCCTGAAGCAGAAGGCAATCCAGGCCCATGTTACTATACGACAACTGCAAGGAGAACAGGACATCGCGAACTCCCTCCAAGAACTAAGACAGGTTGTAGCAGCTGAACGCCAGTCAGGTTCTACTTCATATGCCAATATGGTAAAAAAAGGAGAGGACAAATTTGTACGCCCAGCCAATCTCAGCTCTCTTGCTATTTACCCAAATGACAAGACGCAGAGCAGTGATGATACCAAGACCCTTGTCCAGAAAATTATCTCGCCTGGAGAGCTGAAACTTCGAGTCCGTGGTTTGAAGAAAATTAAAAACGGAGGAGTTATTATCAGTGCGGACAGCAAAGGCGACATTGAGAAGCTGAAAACTTCAGAAAAACTGGTTTCTTCAGGCCTCAAAGTCGAAGAACCCTCAAAGCGCCGTCCTCGTATCGCAGTCGTTGGTGTCCCGGTAGCCCTTACTGAATCGGAGGTAATGGAGTGCATTTTTGAACAAAACCTCTCTGAAAAATTGCCGAATACTACGCGTGCGTCATTTCTAAGTGATGTAAGATTGAGCCACAAGTCGGGTAAGAAAGATCGTCCTACCTGTAACTACATCATTGAAGTTCCAGCTAGCATTAGAAAAATGCTGATTAATCAAGGCCGTATTTTTATTAATTGGACGTCGTGCCCAGTAAGAGACTTTACAATAGTGACCAGATGCTTTAACTGCCAACAGTTTGGTCATGCAGCCAAGTTTTGTCGCGAAACAAGCCCTACTTGCAACCACTGTGGGGAGATGGGACATTCTTTTAAAGAATGCAACAACAAATCCGCTCCTGCCCAATGTGCAACCTGCAAGCGATTCAAGCGTAAATGTGACCACCCTACTGGCGATGTGAACTGCCCAGCACGCAAATATGCAGAGGACAATTATATACACACGATAGATTATGAAGGCGCCTAAGAGCGCCGATTATTTTACTTGTAAGTAGCACTTAAACACTAGATTTTACTTCTCTTTTGTATTAACTTATTTACATCTTAACGCAATGATAAATAATCTCTTAAGCGAAATTGATCATTTTTCCGTATCTGAAGCAATAATCTGCAATGTCGAAAACTGCAAAAAGAATATTCCTACTGGTGAAAAACTACTAACTTTCCTAACTCAGAATATTCGTAGTATTTGCCGAAATTTTAGTGGGTTTGAAGTTCTTCTACAGAACCTTGATATAAGCTGTGACATCATAGTACTTACGGAATGTTGGTTATCAAAACAAATAGATAATTTGCCATTGCTAGATGGTTATACTATGTATAAAACCGCGATAAATGTCAATCAAAATGATGGCCTGGTTATATATATTAAAAATACCCTAAAAGTAGCAGTAGAAGAACCCTTATTCCAAGGCTGTAATAGCCTCTTGATTAAAATTAACCTAAACATAGTAGCATTGGCTATATATAGGCCACCATCTCAAAATGTTGATACTTTTTTAAACTCGCTTAGTATAATCTTAGAACAGCTTTCGTCTTATAATAATATCATACTTTTAGGCGACATAAACATAAACATTGTTTCTGGGAAAATTAACACTCATGCACATAACTACCTCAATATCTGTACATTCCATGGACTATGGCCAGCTCATGATTACCCTACACACCAAAGTGGTTCATGCTTAGATCACATATTTATAAAGTCTAAATTACCATCAAAAACTTATATTACGAATTCATCGCTTACTGACCACCAAGCAATATTACTAACATTACAAACCTCGTTACCTAGAAAAAACTGTATGCGTAGCATAACAAAATTAAACATGACGACACTTGAAAACGACATACGCGACTTAAATCTTGACCGCGTTTACAGTTCTAGTGATCCAAATATTAGTTTGCAGTATTTTGTTGGTTCATTACAAACTTTAATTAGTAATAATACCTCTAACAAAATGATACCTAGAAAATACAGCAATATTAAGCCGTGGATTACGCCTGGCCTTGTCCGTTGCATTAGACATAGGGATAAACTTCACCAAAAGCTAAAACTTGCACCTGATAACGAGATGCTTTCCATTACTTACAAACGCTACAGGAATTTCTGTAATAACCTATTGAAAAAAATAAAAACCCAATATGACAAAGTTCAAATACAAAAAGCCGGCAAAAACAGTAAGCTGATATGGAAAGTTGTTAAAAGTAACACTTTCAGATCTAAGAAATCAGACTCTGCTCTAGAACTTTTAGCAACAGATGTAACTCCAATACTAGCGGCAAATAAAGTGAACAATTATTTTGTCAATTTGGGTAAAGATTTAGCTGAAAATTATTCCCGAAATTCTTGTCCACAAACTACACATATGTCGCCTAATACCTTATATTCGTTTGTGTTATTAGATACGGACGTTAAAGAGGTTGTTAGTATTATAGATGGTTTAAAAGACTCTTGTGCCGTTGGATGGGATAACATCCCAAATAGCGTACTAAAAAGATTCAAGCACATAATTGCACCTCCACTAACTTACATATTTAACTTATGTTTATCGAACGGTATATTTCCTAATCTGCTTAAAAAGGCTTTAGTAACCCCAGTTTTTAAAGCCGGAGACAAAAACAATATTACCAATTATAGACCAATTGCAGTTCTATCAGGAATTTCTAAGATTTTGGAGAAAATAATTAACGTTAGGCTTATTAAATATCTTGAGAGCAATAATTTGCTTTCGGATCGCCAATTTGGCTTTAGATCAAAAAGATCAACTAACCAAGCGGTGCATCAGCTAACTAACTATGTATGTACAAGTCTAGATAAAGGTATGTACACAATGGGGATCTTCTTAGACCTTGCCAAGGCATTTGACACCATTGCTTGCTCTCTGTTATTGTATAAACTGGAAAAAATTGGTATAAGAGGAACACAGCTCAAATTATTCTCGGACTATCTTAATAACCGTGAGCAGTGCGTAAAAATTGGTCAATATAGAAGTGCGGGACTAAACAGCAGTAGTTACGGAATCCCCCAGGGTAGTATATTGGGACCTACTTTATTCCTAGTTTACATAAACGACCTGTGCAATTTGTCTCTGCAAAATGGTGTCATTATATCGTATGCTGATGATACAGCTCTTGTGTTCTCAGGCAAGTCTAAGGATGAGGTCTATCAAAATGCCCAAAATGGTTTTAATGTAGTGTCTAACTGGCTTAACAATAATATTCTAACATTAAATTCAAGTAAAACAAATTACATGTTATTTTCAATGAGAAATAGTAATAAGTCGACTACTAACCTAAATATTTATGCGCATAAGTGTAATACGAGCGCGTCCGCGGCGACTGCATGCGCTTGCCCTACATTAGTAAAAACTGACAATACTAAATATCTAGGTGTCACTATTGACAGTCACCTTAATTTCCGTAAACATATTGATTCATTATGCACCAGAGTACGTAAATTAATCTATATCTTTAAACACTTACGCAACATTGCAGACTTTAATCTAATTCGCCAGGTGTATATGGCTTTGTGCCAATCCATTCTTACCTACTGCATAGGCTCATGGGGTGGTGCATCTAAATCTATTATCTTGCCCCTAGAACGTGCTCAAAGAGCAATCCTAAAGGTCGCCACCTTTCGTCCTTTCAGGTTTCCTACTCACCAGTTATACAGGGAATGCAAAGTACTTACAGTACGCCAGTTATTTATTCTACATATAGTACGACTCCAGCATACTGAAATTGGTTTCAGCCCGGTACCTTCCGGCAAGAGAAGAAAGGATTTAGTTTGCACTAACCCACAAACGCAACATGCTTTTACTAACAGATTTTATTTATTTCAAGGACCCTATTTATATAACAAGTTTAACAGGCTACTTAAGTTATATAGTGTAAGCTTAAATAGGTGTAATAGAATGGTAACAGAATACTTACAGTCCCTCAATTACTCAGATACGGAAAAATTTCTAGAAATATTACAATAAACTGTTTAGCTTAGAAATTATAATAATAAGTACAGGTAATGTAATTAAATAATTCAGGACAGCTTGTCCTGCTTAGTCTTTTATAATACAATTAAGTGATAGAATTACATTAAAATATCCATCAATCATTTTTCTGCACTGATAACCCGAAACACAGGTTTAAAACAAACCTAGTTCGGGTGTCCCTATATTATCTTTAGACCATCCTTCTCGTATATTATTATGTTTTGGTGTAGATTAACTCAACTCCTATGATTATGACTATTAAGATATTTTTACTGGTTTTACATCCGAGTCATTTGTATTCGTACATGTATTTAAGTAATGTGAACTATGTTTTTAATAAATATATTTTTAATTTTTTTAATTTTAAGTTTACTAAAACTTGTATGGACTGTTTCTGAGATAGTAAAAGTTAGAGTACATAATAATGAATGATTAAAAAACGCAACGAACACAAAAACACATCAGAACAATATTCTAGTTCATAATGAAAGTGCAAATAACAATAATTGCAACTAATCTAAATCCATTCATGTGCGTTGGCATGCTTGAGTAGGCAATTAGTCAATAATACTGACATTTAATTAACGCAAGTAGGTATGCAATAATAGTATAATATAATAATCAAGTTAAACAGCAATATCTAAGTGATCTAAATTGATTATGTCTTGTCAGGTTCAATGTAAATTACAAAATAGATTTTTGAAAACTAACATTATTATTATATCTTAAAGTATGTATCAACCAATCAATCAGTTCAGCCTGTCAAAGTTCACTTCTGGAACCCAATTACTGTGGCCGACGAATTAATGAAATTAGGCTTAAAATGCTAATTTTCGTATTCTGTTACGCATTTTTTCTACACAATAAATGGAAATTAATTACGGGACGGTACACTCAAAATCAATATGAATTTTCAGTTATTTTAAGAGAATATGAATAATTTCATTTAAACTAATTACCATTAATTCCAAATAGCAAGATCGGGGCCCTGAACATAGACCTCCACAACACCCGGTCCTCCGCTTTTCGCATCCAGTTCGAGCCAGTCACCTGTTTTAGGTCGTATGTACTTATATTTCTTGATTAATGTGCAAATTGGTACTTATTCTCCATATTCCTTGAAAAATTACCCTCATTGATGATGCTTAATGAACTAATTTACCATTTTTTTGTACATTTGTGTTAGCCCTGAAAAAGTATTTTCAATATCCTCACCAACTAGTATGACTAAGTATAAAGATTTCTGTTACATCTTCGAACGATCCCACTTGAAGCTCATGTTCCGTTGTAGTAGTAGGTAATAGGTCATGTGATGAAGTGCGTGCATCTCATATAACCTAAGACTTCTTAGAAAAGTGGACTGACGTTGTTATTTGTCTTGTTTGTTAAGGGGATTGCCGAAGGGCTTTGCGACTGTGTATTTCACCTCTGCTAGCCTCTTCTCCCCAGTACTGTCCCTCACAAATACTTTATAAACTTTCAAAATTACGTTATTTTAATTTGGGTAGAAATAACTAAAAAACCCGGCCAAGTGCGAGTCGGACTCGCGCACCGAGGGTTCCGTACAAACCTGCAAGGTTTACAAAGTTCGTTCATTACGACAATCGAGTCATATAAATATATATTTTGAAATGTAACTAAAAATTTATGGTTTTCGTAATTTTTCCTTTATCTATGCTATAAGACGTTGCTTCGTACCAAATTTCAAGATTTTGAGTTCACGGGAAGCACCCTGTAGGTTTTGATTCCCTTGCAAGTGTCGAAAATTTGCGGCATAAACGGCTGTATCTTTTGATTGCGTTGGCTTAGAAGTTTGATTTTTTCACAGCTTCAAGGGCAGTAGACCTGAGTAATTGATATAAATTTCAGCTTCATACCTCCACGCGTTTCCGAGAAAAAGGGTCTTGACAGACGGACGGACGGACAGACGGACGGACGGACAGACGGACAACAAAGTGATCCTATAAGGGTTCCGTTTTTTACTTTTGAGGTACGGAACCCTAAAAATCGAACGAAAACGAAGTGAGAGTAAAAAGAACCTTAAACATACTAATTACACATCTAATTACTCTAGTTGCTCATTTAAATAATTATAATTAACAATCAACATTTTTATTAAAACAGTTTATATCGATACCGAATTTTAATCACTTATAGATTTTGTGATTTATAAATTTATAAGCAGTTTTTCATCCAGTATTCCTAAAGTGCTAAATTCCTATATTCGTGATCACCCTTAACTGAAAAGAACCGCTTAAGCTCGGCTGATATATGACATGAATATGAGTAACGATAATATTTTACAACGGTGAATCGATTAATATGTTTTGCAGCGCGCTGCCGTAAAAAGAGAACTTGATTGAGTATTGTTGAACTTAATAACACGTAAACCGAAAAGCTGTGATATCATCTTGATGTATGCTACGGTATTTGTATTACCTGCAAGCATCATGTGTTTAATCAATTTTCGCTAACAATGTCGGAAATTTCCGATGGACTGAGCCGTGATTTATCAGTCGGTTTTGATGACAGATTTGTGGTACGTGGTAATTGGGTGGTAGTCTTGTTTGTGAACTATCCATTTTAGCATTACTTTACTGAAAAGCTGTTTATTTTTTATATCCGCGAAGGTTGGTTCTATTCACAGGATGTTCGCGGACAGTTATCAGGAGTTCTGATTCTCGGAATCTTTTGTTTAAGAAAATCGCCAAGGTGCAACTAACATTCTCAAGTTCTAATACTAGACTCATTAGCAGTAGTTTCTAATAGGTTCAGAAAGGCTGGCTAATCAACAAAACTAATTATGGACACTTCTAACAAGAGTGACATTTCACGTGACAATTACGATGTCTCATGATTGTCACTGGGAAATGATCGGTATTTTAATAAAGGTAGGTACTAATTACATTGCGTTCCGGAAAATCTCTCACTGTCAATTACCTATGTTCGACATTACGCTGAATCATTTGTGAGTGATAATGGCGTGACCGGTAATACCTAGTCTAAAGCTAGGATTTAAAAATCAATCGTATTTTTTTTTCTGGAGTTAAAGAAGAGAAGACACTTTGTGTTGTAAAATACAGATAACCAGTTAATTGATAACTGAATGAAAGACATATATTAAGAAAAAAAAAGTGAAGATTAAATACGCTACTTTAACAAAGAACTTTCTAAAACAATAAAAAATCTGTAGTGTTTTTATTTAGCTTGAAGTTCAGGTAACCTATAAAACAATACCGATCACCTACTTAAGACAAGCTAAGATAGTGTCGCAAAAATCAATAAAATACTTCGCTTACCATAACTTAACTTTGCTTCACCTAATCGATATTGAGAGCTATTTTAACACTATACAATTTATTATTTTGAAATTCATATTGCTTTTCAACGTAGATCTTATTAGGCTATTGAAACAATAGAATAATGCAAAGTCTAATTAGGTAATAAGTAATAAAATAACAAATATTTGTGCCGCACCTAGGGTCCAACGCTTACCTCTTCAAATGGGATAGTTGTGGATGTTGACCCTAACTGCCATGACTCCACACTAACAATAGTTTTATGATTAATACGGAGTAAAATGAACATCATTTCCAAAACAACAAAACAAAATCAGTGTAAAGTCCACACTCTTTACATCACTTTGATTAAACTGTTGTATATGACGTATTTATATTCGTCCAAGTGTATCGATATCTATTTCGTCACATCGTCTCCTCGGACTTGGTCGCAAGGACATCAATCTTCTAGTCTTTTACATTATTACCTCAGGGATACCCTATACATTATTCATTTAAAGCTCTAATCCAGTCAAGCCAATATTTATCTGCAAGACGGATGCTGCAAGAATGATTTTCTGATCTTTCACCCACACCTCAACACACTCACTTACCCACACACCCTCACCTACACTCCACCCATCTTTTGATTTATTTTGTATCCTCCTTTTCTTTTGCATTTAGTTGGTTAGATATTTTGCATGTATCTACTACATATAATAATAGTTTTTTAATTCCATAAATAATGTTACTAAGTACCATATTACCGGAGAGGGCACTGGCTCATGTAACACAGGTATATCACCTAGCACAAGAGTCAGGGACTCAATTCTATTGTAAACATATTCTTATGGCAATAAAGGATTATTAAAGTGATTTACTGCAATGTTTTCATTCAAAATATTATTCTTATTCTATTTTAATATTTCCATTTTACAGATATCGATTTACGATGCAATTGACTGCTTAATAATTTACAGCTGACAAACTCTTTTAGAATAGGTTATCTGGAAAAGTCAATGAATTCAGTTGCGGCGCATGTAAAGCCTGTTTTATATTCCTCTCCTCATTATGAACATCACAGATTCACAGCCCACGCTGACGTGTATAATTAAAGCCTCATTAATGTTTCTGAAAATCAAGAATTAGTTTTAGGTTGCTGCATATTCAGTTAGAACTCATTTCGTGTATCCTGTTTACTGCATACAAGTTCATTACTTAGGGCGCATGCCGCAAGTATGGCGAGATTATTCGTGGAACGCGCTCGAGCAAAGCTTATGTGAAACCTAAAACCAATAACAAAATGTAGTGTGGATAACCCGTACAATATTACGCGATAGAATTTAAATCACTGCATTGGAATATGACGTTGTAATAGCCACGGTGTGAAGGTTTTCAGCGTCAAGAGACCGGAAAACCGGAACCGGCGGCCTGTCACGGTTTAATTTATTTTCTCTCTTCCATTTTCAACACATTCCATTTTATATTTTAATTAAGTGCAACGGCCTGATTGACATTCATTTATATCAACTCTTGTTTTCAATTCATAATTTGTTGGTCGCTGAAAATTTTACCACCGATGGACTTCCTTTTACGATGGTCAATTGAGCACGTTGGTAATTCAACTTGTCATTATAAAAAAAAAACTTTTTAAATTCCTTCCACGATAATTACAGAAAACAAAGGTAATTAATAGAAAACAAGTCATTAATTTGCTGAGAAAAGTGTTGCTGACACTGTACAAATTGACCAACTAACGTTTATTTCACATGGTGTTGTAATTATAATTGTTACTAACACTTAATATAACGTTAATTATACATAATTGTTAATATAAAAACTGTCATCGGGGTGGGCAGGTATTTAAGTACCTATGTATTTACTTCATTAAATGCAGATTTACAAACAATCATTGTAGAACACAAACATTTCCATTTCTTTGAAAAAAAATCGCTCCAATTATTGTATTGTATACAATTACTTGCTATTAAAAGTAAGAACATAGAATAGAACCAGTTTCCATTCGATGTTAATCGAATGCGGGAGTAAATCATTGCATTGTGTTTATTGGAGTCGGATCGATGATGTAGAGAAAATAAGCAAAACGTGGGATCTATGGGCAGTGTGGTCGTTCTGCCGAGAGCAGGATATTAAAATAAACTGAGGAAACTTAACACGTTTAAAACATTCCTGCAATTGAGGAAGGGAGATAGCGCATTACATGTCGTAGAGCGGCGTCCTACTTCCACATCGACAATAATTTTACTTTAAGAGTGGTAGTTTCTCTAGCCTTTGTCCGCTTGGTGGCCTTACCAATAATATTTAGTTTCTAATTCTCTTTAGCCGCTACTCGAAGCGTGTTAGGGTTTTCCACTAAAGGATTATCAGTATAAATTCGTGGTTGGTACCTAAAAGTGTCCTGTCTTAATAAATAAATAATAGTAATAAATATTTTATTTTATGGTTGATCACCACGCTCGCTTATTGTGTGATGAATATTCTTTCTCATAATGTTTTCCGTCGCCATTTGTCAGTGTGGTTTTACAATAATTAAAAAAGTACACAGTTGAAAAGGTCACAAGAATCTAGGGCATAAAAATCTGTGACAAGCTAATGGTAGGCCACCTAAAACCCTTACTTCAAGTACAAGAAGGATTCTGACACATTTACGTCAACTTGAAATCTTGCCACCGCAGTCATCTCATGATGAAGGCCCTAGTTTGGTCTGCGGAATTTATCATAAATTTACATTACGATATCTTTTTAAATTGTCTGATAACGTTATAGTTTCAAAACCGTCCATACGATTGAATCAAAGCAAATACTGTTTGCCAATCAAAATATTATTATTAATAGATCCTTTATTTACTCAAGATACTAAGCAAATAATTGTAATTTCCCTAACAGTTCTCAGTTTCATGCAGTTTATTTATCGATAACAGCGAAGTAATTTATCAACATACGAAACCAGTAAACTTCTGTGTGTCCCACTGGTAACATCCTGGTAAAAAAACTGTTTTTTTTTTCATAAAACATGTAATACACATTCAGTTTTAGTAGCAGGTGTTTTTTTTAGATAATCTCTTAGTGGCAAATTTTAATCCATTTGACTGACAAATCATAGAGGTTTTAAGATTTTCAATATTTTGATTTAAAGTAAAATGCTAAAACATGTTTTTTTTTTATAAAATATCATTAAAATCAAAAGTTTTCCAGGCAACGACTACTAGAACGACGACGTACTAGGAGCACACAGTATTTGTTTCATCATCTTCAAAAAGCGCTTTAAGAGAACTTTGCCTAAAAAGCCATTTGTATTAAACACAATTCGACTGTATCATTACAATTCTTGGAATTTGTATGCATAATGATCACACAAATTCCTCTAGGTGTGTCTGCGTAACAACTAGAAACCAATTTCAATAAAATATTCCTAGATAATTTTCCTACCAATAATATTTTGACTAGGTGCCATGCAAATAATCTCAAATTCCTTCGCTACCGAACTTCTATACTTATATTTATCAGTACCAGGGAATCATAGTATCGAATACATTCGATTATTGTGTAGTTTCTATAAAGCTATAATTAAATCACTTTTTTTTTCTTTTTCTACATTTTGCTCCACACTTGTTATCGACGTCTTTTACCTGGTTTCGGATAATTTGATCTCATCTCACGCCATCCCTGAGGCCTTGTTGATCTGTCTACGAGAATAGTATGCTGGTTTATTTTTATGTAAAAACTCCAAGATAACACAGTCTAATGGTATTGTTATGTGCTTTTCAGTTGAGCTAGGTCAGAAACAAACAGTATTGTGATTCATTGTCCTCAGGTATCATATACAGCTGTGACAATTTTGTTTTTCAGTTTCACGCTGTGATTGATTAGTAAACACTTTGTTGTGCTGCTAGAGGCATATTACAAATTATGTGTATAAATATATACAGTACTAAAAGCAGTCGAAATATTTATAGTAAAGAAATAAATGCAGAATTAGATTGTAAACAGAAAACATGAAAAAATAAATAATGCCATTTCGGGTACTCGTTTAAACTCCACACAGGTTGACTCAACAATTTTATTTGCGAAAATGTGTCATTCAAAGTGCAATGTACCATTTTCATTTTTTATAAATTTCTTCGTATCCATTAAAATGATACGTACAACAATTTTTTTCCATGTGACTTGGCCACTGGTCGTGATACACTGTACTGGCCAGCGGGCGCGCTATATTTAAAACTTGGCATCGCTTGCGTACGCGATGCACTCCACATAAGCTTTAACGTAATCATCTACTTGCACTCTTACTATCGATTGTTCTGACTATTAAAAGCGGCCATTTTATTTTTTGTAAACAAGCCCACTTAATTAGTATGTCACATTTAATGTTCACTTGTTATTATGGATTTGCGATCAGTTTACAAAAAGGTTTCAGAATTCTGTTGACATGTATTACAATGTGATGGGGTTGATTCATGAATGTTTACACGATCCACTGTTGAGGCTTATAGGTACATGCATAAAAATTCTATAGGTTTTTTTTTTAATACCTAATCTTTTTATTTTTATTCTTAGGGGTTACTTTCCGGACAAGTTTGAAAACATAGAGAATTTAATACGACTGTCTTTCTACGCATGTTTCCAGTGTCAAAAATAATTAATTACTATTCATTCAATGTAATAATACACTTCAATCAAGAGTTGTGAATCAACGTGTCACTAGACACATAAATTGGTGTCTGTTAGTCTAGTACATGTTTCAGATTTTTATATTACAACGTCACCGGCTTGGCTGAAACATCTCTTGAGATTTTCAATAACAATTTTCAGTTGATTAAAGTCTTTGAATTTTACTCTGTAATATGGAAGGAAAATTTTGTTGTGATATTACAGTTTTTAGAAAGAATGCAATGTTAAAATTCCTCGTTGCCGTCGTCGTGTTGTCGCTAAGATTCTACGCTTGCTTCTGCAGCTTATAACCGAGCTAATAGAAAATCTTTGAATAATTTCACTGATTTAAAGAAAACAAACGACTTAAAATATTTATGTGTGTATTTACTGTGTAGTGTACGTATTAACGTCCCACACACGCGTCTAAGTCATATATTAATTAATTGACATATTACGCGGCTTGCCAGCACTACATAACAAATCATTAAATCGATTAAATTTAATTTATAATTGGATTACAGCTATTTATTATTGTGTTATGATAATGTTACAGTTTATTTTTATTTTTATAGACCATTTTACGTTTTAAAGTGATGATTGACTAAGTACACCAGTACGCATAGCAGATGTCTCTCTCCTCCTGGTCTTCTATCCCTTTCTTTTCAAGACTGTCACATGCTTTTCACGAGATGAACATTATACCTTGTAAAATATAGTCGTAATCCATTCCCTGCAATATTGCATTAAAATTTCACCTTTTATTATTGAATACTAGAATTAAAAAAAGCTTTTGCTTAGTAAGTACTTACATAGATTATTATCCATACCCTGACCAGTTTCAAAAAGAACCGGAGTCCTAAATTATGAGTATGGTCCGAAACTAGCCTGGCTATCCCAATAAATACTCGTGACTAAGCCGTTATTCAATAAATAATTACTTAGTGGTTTCTTAGGTTTACGCGAATGTTAGACATTGAAATGAAACTACTTTTACGGATTTTATCGCGGCAGGTATCATGGTCATCTGCCCGTGACCATGATAGGTACCTGCAATGGTGTCGAAACGTCGGGAACTAAAATCAAAAATTAAACCGCGATAAAATCCGTAAAAGTGGTTTCATTTCAAAATAATTACTTACATATTTTCGTACCCATCAATGTGAACTTAAATTAACCACAGCTCTTAAAAAACTCTTTGATCAGAGTCAGGTATATCCAACATAGTTTCTTACTATCATAGCGAACTAGTGAAAGCAACTTATCCAGAAGAAATTATCAACGCTGGCGCCAAGCCAACGTTACACAGTTTCATACAAACATAATATTTAAATCTTATCTGTGTGTAACACATTATATCTAATTAGTGAATATTGGTATGTACTCACATTATTGATTGCGTCTATGTATATGTTATGTAGCATTTTACTTTTAAACTATCAGCTAATATAATAAACTTACTCCACCTAAGTTGAGTAATGTCACATCATTTGAAAAAAGGTTTCATTTGAATCAGAGAAGTTGTTTGGATTTGTCGCCCGATCTATAACTTTACGTCTTATTTTTGAACATTCTTCAAATTGCTGTTTCTTTGAGTATATGTTAAGTCGGTTAGATAACAAATCAATTTAAGCAAACAAATTTGTGACCATAACAACAAGATTTTTCTTGAAAACATCATCTGTCAAAAAAATTTGTGACCATAACAACAAGATTTTTCTTGAAAACATCATCTGTCAAAAAAATTTGTGACCATAACAACAAGATTTTTCTTGAAAACATCATCTGTCAAAAGAACAGACACATACACAGCAATGCCTCAGTAATAGGGTTCTAGCGTTCTTACGGGTAAGCTCAATTTCAAAAGAATTTTCATGTAGTGTAACATTCCGCCGAATGCTCCGCTCTCTGTTCGGCGTAATGATCACAGCGAGTGTGCATGTACTCTTAACAATTCGTTGTTCCTTATATTTATTCTCTTTTTTAATTTCGGACCTCGCCGTGCATGTCCTGTTATCGTGCAAACGCTAAACGAAGTGCTTCAAGAAGAAGTCCGTTTGTTTGTGAGAACGGCCAACGGACTCGAATTTTGGTTCTTGAAAATGCTGTGCACGAGAATTCATCAGAGACCGGTTGGTTGTTCTATTACAGGAAGAAGCGCTAGCCCATACCCACCCCTTACATTTTTTTTCTGTATGGAAAATTATCAAGTGATTCATTGAGCGGGAGGGTATGTTAGACTTTTAATGAGTGCCCTTGTTCCTTTTTTTGCGTTTGGTGTATCGCGTAGGCCGTTCGGAAAATCCCGCTGGCCCGGTAGGTAGGCTGACATCTCTTTGAGGCGCTCGTGGAACACGAACGCTCCGTCTACAATATATCTACCTCAAAAATACATTTCCTAGGTTTAAAACTTTATATGGTAGGTGAAAGAAAACCTTTCATTTTGTAAAGTACTGGCTGGAATGTCTTTATTGACAATACAACTTGACGTTAAAACACAAACTAGATTATACCATTAATCATAGAAACGGTACCAGATAGTGTTGATGCGAGCGTACTAATGGCTTGGAAAACATTCTTTCACCTAGTCTGTCGCTGTCACACCAGCTAAATTGACCAAGTTAGTCCTGTATTTCCACCTACTTATTGATGATTGACGCTATCTTCGAATTCGGACGCAAAAAGAGGGTCATTCTAAGTTTGAACGCTGTGCATGAATCTATCTGTACCACCGGAGCATTTAAACGGAGCAAAAATTTGGCAGAATCAAATCTCTATTACTACCATCGATTTCATTACGTATACCTAATGTAAAAAAGCAATTAAATGCAGTCTAAAGCACTATGCAATATTACTAAAAATTAATAACAAGTAAAACCAAATGTCTTAATATTAAATAAATATTTTGAAATAAGGTTCTACCTAATCCATTTGCGTTTACAGAAGTAATCGCTACATTTACAAGCTAAGTTAGGTTACATTTAAGTTAAGTTACATTTCCAATCACCCAGGTTTTCCCAGTTAAAACTGTGTCGGCACTGAAGTGCATTAGATGATATACTCACTCACGACAATATTCAAATGGCTTGATCATTTGAATATTGCTCACTCGTGGGACAGCTTTCAGCTCCAGAACCAATCTTCTGACAGGCTAATCTATATCCAAGGTATCTATAATTATCCTGGCTTAGTCTCATAGGTAGCGTCCCATAGGTACCTACGTATAGGAACCAGATCTGTCGAATAATATAGAATGTAATAGAAATTTAAATTGAATTATTTGAAGGGGATTGTACAGTGGTTAATTATTTCGATTTTAGTTTTCTTTAACAATTAAATTAAATCATATGTTTGTCTCCTCAAGCAACTTTTATTATTGCCTAATTAACATAGGTGCGTAATGATGATTGAACACGGTTAGTGTAAAATTCGGAGAAAAAATTACAAGATTTTACGTTTGCTCAAACAGACTATTAAATTAACAATACCAGACTGTTCAGACATGCATAGTCAAAGAAATGTTTTTAAATTTATTCATAAGTGAGAACTTGATGTCAAAAGACCAAGGCTTTGTTCGCAAGGACCTTACACGTGCCCAAAGTGCGAATACTAGAACGCTATCGTTATCAACAAACAAACGGCAGATTCAATGGCAAACAAACTAGAATATCACAGGAATCAGTTTCCATTATTAGATAACATTTAATCGGATTTCAAATGAAAGGCGTACCTGACAATCATGATTTTAGGATGATTAGCATTGGTATTAGGGGATAAAGCAATCAGTGTATTGCTTCTCACTAAAGCCTTATTAATTGAAAATATAGTGTTGTGAATTTACCTTTGGAAAGCAAAACCCGTTATAAACAAGCGTATCAGAGTAATGAAAGAAGACTGGAAGAAGGTGTCTTATGACAAGTGCACTGCAATTTCTTCACGGAAAAAAAAAGAAAAATTAAAACAAGCTTGTGAAGTTTCCAAGAGAGTTAGATCAAAGTACTCGGTTGAGGTTTTATATGTTTATTATTGCGGTTTCTCTTTGCTAATATGAAGATAACTTTTGCGTCGTATTGCTCCGGATAACTTTATCGGAGTTGGGGATAGAAACCTCTTTTTTTCGCGACTGCCGCGATGCTTGCAAAGGGAGTTATGTTGGGCAAGAGTTCTATTACTTACCTACTTTTATAATATGCTTGATAAGTCTCTTCGGATTCAGAAATTTTTATGATTCGGAACGATCAACACTTCTCGAGGATTAATTTAAAAAAGTCAGTTAAAGTACCATATACAAATTTGAAAATAATTTAACAAAATAAATCATAAAAATAGACGTTCTACTATTAGAAACTGACGATTGCGACAGTCGTCATCTTAAAGTAACGTCATGATTTGACTCCAATTTATTGGCCCTATTACTACGGCTGAGCACTTCACGAAATATGTATCCGCAGAGCTATCATAACAATACACAGCGACCTTGCACTCCGTGACACTTGGCAACACATCTCAATATGAGATGTAGATAAATGGTACAACACTCTTAACAATAGGCTAGACTTTAAACAAATGTATATTAATAATTGTATAATACAATAACTTGCTCGCACCTGCCAGACAGTGCTTTGTGATAAGCGTTTAAAAACAGGTGAGAATGCAAATACTTAACGTCTATTATTGTATTGGAGATTAGAAATTTTCTTCAAGGTTTCTTTGTAAGTGATGTAATTATTATGTATAAATGACTAACGTATTACTGCAGACAGAATGTCTCTCGTTCTGATCGTTGGAATATTTAGTTGTACTGCCTCTGTTATGTAGAGAACCAATAATTTCCTGTAGCTGCTAAAGAGACCGTTTCTAAGAAATATATTTACAAAATATAAACTGCATCAAAGTAAACCTTCACAAAATATTGCGTTAAAATCCACGATATTTCTACTCTTAAGGTTAAACGGTGAAATGAAACATGGTAAAAAAGAATACCAAATATTTGAATCTGAATGCTCAAACCTTTCCTATAATTGCAGGAAGATTCATGTGTAGCAGTGCGACTTATATAGGCTGATGTTATTATTAATACCCACAATAATCTAAGCTGCTTTCTCAAGAGAGATCTAGGAACATGTCGTGGAATTGATTGAGTGTCAATATTTGTGATAGACATTGAAGTTGTGTTCCTTAGCCTGTGTTACATCTGTAATCCCCTAGTGCAACAAGACATAACTGCGTGGTTTAAATCGTAGCACGGAGTGAGGTCAAGCGAAATTTATATTCAAAATATCTTCACAATTATTATTTTGCAAGATTTAAGAAAAATACTGAGTTTCCGGTATAACTTATGATAATAATATGACTTATTGAACGTGGCAATGCTGCCAGCCTTTTGGGCACACTCCCAGCCGGCAGCGACGCCGATGGATTTTTTGACGCGTTATTTTAAATTATTGTTTTTGTTTTAGGACTTATTTTGTGTGTATATTATGCAGGTTGTAAATGGTAAATATATGACTTACTACTTTAGGCGAAAAGCAATAGAAAAATCTGTAAAACTACAAACTTTTCTATTTTTTGAACAACCTTTTCCGAGCTACTCGTTCGTTCATATCGAACATTAAATGCACTAATAAGCTTTAAAACTTATAAAATCTTACACGAGTACACGTTAGAAGACAAATTACTTTTACATTTGTTCTGTGCCCTATATCTCGTGAACAGCTCTTAATTATCTGCCATACTGAAGTTAACTTTATACTGTCTATGATACGGTTCTGTATTAGATACCGATATTATATAGAAAATCTCGCTATACCGATATCAGATAAACAATCGATTACAAGTGGCAGAAGTGTCGCGTCAAGTGTTATGATATAATTACCGAAAGTATTACTTCAATTAATAAAGAAATAAACATGATTTGATAAAGTACGATAAGTTGAGATTTTGATAAAGATATAAATTGTTTTAATTAAATAGCTATAAAGCCCTGTACCTGACTCCTTAGATATTTGCGTGCCCTACAAAGTACATTTTGTCCATCTCATTATAATGAAATATATGGAATATTATTATATACTAAAATATGAATTAGCTGATGAATACTTAAATAAATAGACTTTTATGAAATAGAAATAAGATTAAGTATCTTTGGTATCTAAATAGTATTGTACACGTCTGTAAATTATTGAATAATTAGTCTTATGTTAATTGCTATTCGCGTCTCTCCTTGTGACTCGGCACTTTGATTGCGCTAATGTAAGTTAATATTCAAATGAATATCTAACACTTTACGTTAATCCAACCTACGATTCACACGTCATAGTTTTCTTCCGGTCCAGAGAAATCACTTGCAGCAAAGAAGTTATACAATCTTAAACATGTTTAAAACAAGTTTTCCTAAGTGGAAAAGTCTTACGTTATAATTTTCTTAATTTTATAACGGTTAACGTCATTCACCTGTTGTTACCAGGTTTTTAACATGCAATATCTGAAGAAACTATGAAAACTTGAAAACTATTAAGAGGAAGATTAAATAAATCTTGAAGAACATCCTAGAATATCAGATTTAAAATATTCTATTATGAAGATACCTCACCTATCCAAATAAATAGATACGTACCCGTATAAAGATCCCTTTGGTATGTTATCGAAAAACTGTGCTATATTTCTCCAAACCATGTTGAAATCGGATAGAAAGCTCTTTCACAAAATTAAGCAGAATACCATATTTTGCAGTGTTTTACATTTCTGCAATCCCTGTTATCCTCACTTATGACACTGTTGTCGAACATGTGTTTATAAAATCATTGGAATACTTTGGCACGGCGTATTAATGTACATACATATACTATTACGTAATTTTCTGTAAAGATTAAAAAAATAAATATACATTCCTATGTAGATTGGTAGGAAAACAATACGAAGTACAGATAAGTCGGTAAGAAATAAATGAGTAAACAACCTTTGCTCTTGTTAAAAGCATGCGCGATTCCCACTTGACCAGTATTATAAATATAAGCTCAAATTGCATTCATGTTTTCATTTTGTTCGCGGAACGTTTTAAAGTACTGGTAGTTATACAAATGCACATGCATACCGGCACACACGTTTCATCGTTTAAGTTGAACTTTTCCACTGATTCCTTGACGAAACCGTGTCAACTCAAAGCTTTCAAAGCTTTTCCTTGCAATACATACAACGATTCCGACCCTATTCATGGAAACTTAATAAGTTTTCATACTTTGTGGTTTGTGTTTATTGAGGTAACGTTCAGACTTATTTCACGATTTAAAAATAAAAGGTTTTCTTATTTAAAAGGAAGAAGAAAATCATGTTTTTTCCTTAACAAAAAAATATATATTTTAATATTTTTTTAACAATGTTTTGCGGTAAATAATTGACTCATAACAATTCAAATGTTCATAACATTTAACGCTTCTAAGATCTATTAATTGTTTCTATTGTTTACAATTTATCATTCCTATAAATGGGCAAATATCATTTGTAATTTTACTACGCTATAAATAAGCTCGCGAGTGCATAAATAAAACAGCTGTAATTACAATAAGATGTCTGTTCTAAGGTAATAATATTTTACTATGAGGATGTGTACCAAAACACTATATTTAGTTAGACATTCGAAATGTAACAGTGGTCTCAAAGAACCCTTAGACGAAGATGAAAATAGTTAAACTTAAGATCTTACCCACATGCAAAAATGTTTGTCTGTCTGAGTTTGCATGTCACCTTAAGAGGTAAAAGTTTGTGAATTTGACCCTTAAATGACTAAACAAATTTTAATAAAATTGTTAGAAGGGAAGTTGAAAATATATTAATACTATTCTCAGTTTTATTTGCATGTAACACAGAAGCTTAATGACGCAGTTTTACATTTAAATTCATAAATATTTTTACACTTTAATGTCTTTCAATACTAAATGTTTTCTTTATTAAAATGTAGGCGTCCTGTGTCACATACCTATATACTCCTATTTTATACTACTCCCAAGTATTCGGACCCCACTTATAGTATAACTACTACGAACGCTAACTACTCTATTTTGCAGCACTATCGCCTAACCTGTAATTCGAACTAGTAAATTTGGGAAATTACTGTCTTGTGTCAGTGCAATCTTTACCATAACGTTATAAGTTTGATATAATTCATCTTGCCCGTTTTTTATGCAAGTTGGGTGATACTACCGATCTGCTAGACAGTGAAATAATTCCGTTAGTTTCAAGGAACTATATGCAGCTTAATATAAATTTAATAGTTCTTTAAAGTAAATGACTATCGCCGACCAAAGCATCTCCGATATCGGCGTCAAACCGGGACAGTGCTTATCAAAAGTTTCTGAGGACAGGTTATACCAGGAATATCGGTTTCTCGCAAATAGAGACCCCATTATACTAGCTGTCGCAAAGTTGGTTCGCCAGTTACCGCAACTTGCTCCAATATCTTGCCACAGCAATCGAACTGAACTGTCTTCTCTATCTGCGGCGTTATGGCTGATATTTAATCCAAAATTAGTATTTTTATTCATGCTTTAACTTAACACTATTTACCTCCTAAATTTTTTGTTTGTTTATCGTTCTTCATTGCTGTCTTTTTTGAGTCTCATTTTTTTACATGATATTAAAATTATACTTGATAATAAATTCCGTCTAAGCGCACATCAGCAGAATCACAAATAGTGTAAAGAAAGCATTTAAACATTATCTGCATAATATCCACAACAATTGAAACTTTTAAGGTCATCAATGATATTTCTGCTACTTTATCAGCTTCGGAGCCACGAGGAGAGTAATTTAAAATTATTTTTACCCAAGGAAAAATAGGACTCAGATACAGATATTGATATTACTTATTACAAGCTTCCTCATCGTAATATTGTTACCACTTCCTCCCTTGGGCACAAACTTCATCATACTTACTGTGTGGCCGATATTGCAGGTGGAAAATAGGCTCCTGTGTGTAATAGTAATAGAAGAAGTTTTAAATTGATTTTATTTGTAAGTTTAGAATTAACGAGATGTTTTTCTCTTGGGGCGCATATTTATTAGTTGGTGGGGTAACATTGTGCAACCTCCCTCTCGTCGCTCGAGCAGATGCTGATGAAATTGCCATGTGTGTGTTCAGTCCATATCCTTAATTGCAATGTCTATTTCAAAGCAAGTACTCATTTTAAACTTACCTCTTTGATGTTTATAATCCTTTGAGTTACTTTGATCTTGTATTCAATTGTTTTACAATATTCTTTGTAAAGTTTACAGCAATATTTATTCCTCATTTTTAAGATTTGTGCAGTTCTAGCGACGAATAGAAATCGAAAAGGTTTATCTTTTCTAGGAATCCAATAACCTAAGACGACCTTTCCCCGACAACGTTTCTTATTTTTCATTTCCTCGTCGCCTGCAACAGTTATTGAATAAAAATATTTATTGAAAATAAATCACTTCGCAATTGCGTTCGAATAAACATAGGCGAACTTTCGACTACAATGTTTAACTGCCGTTATTAATACTGGTATACTGCAGTGGCTTACCAATCGGTCTGTACCTAATTCGATACTGTGCTATGCGTATACAGCGGTCACTGCGAACAGCAAATCTCGTTCACGAACGAATATTACTTGGTTCGGTTAGACTTCCCGAGCGTTACTTGTTTCTAGTATATTATGTTACTCAGATTAAGTATGCCGTTACGTAGATATTTCTCAGAAAGCAAGAGGGAACCCGGTGAAGTTTGTCCAGTACTGCGACTTAGGGTCGAGTGCGAGAAATGAAATTGTTCCTCTAGCAGAACTGATTTAATTCGTCTAAGACTACACGTGATTTTACCTGACATTTACCACGTGCAAAAATTATGCGAATTATTCAACTCATAATAGGTACTTATAATTGAAAGATATCTTAATTATCTAATTGACATTTTGTGATATACTTATTGTCCTCTGGTAGTGATCAGCATACATAATGACATGAGGTTAAGTAACGTCATAAATTAACTGGGTTCAATAAATTAAATGTCCTCAAATTTATGCATTACCTTATTTTACAGAAATCTGTGCCTTCTTGCCCGATTTTTATGCATAGTCTTATAACTCTGGGATTAACACACTGCTATAACTACGCAATAATTTTTCTCCGGGTTTTCTCGGCAGATAAATATCCATGACAAACGGTTGAACTATTTATCCACGCTTGTTTTAGCACCGTTTAAATTAATAATATTGCAAGCAGCGACCACAGCGCGCTAAGTGGTTGTTAGAATTGGCCATCAATTTAATGATATCAAGCGCAATATCTGTTTCGTCCATGCACATCACGCTGGCAATAAAATACGTCGAGTATCCAAGAGTCGGTTCGCACATGGTCCGTTTCTTCGGATAAATATTTTTTTTATTAATCGAAAATAAAAAAAAATCCTATAACGGTGTACTAAGTTTATCTATTTTTCATATTTGTTATTTAACTAGCAGCGTACAGATTTGAGTAACTTTATAGGCCAGTTTTCTGTAATCATAAAAAGAATCGGAGACCGTGTGTGAACCGGCTTGAGCGGTGTGTAACGGTATACACAACAAAATCAGGATGTATTGTAAATATGTGCTTAATTGTGTTGGCGTACCCACACCATTACAATGTAATTTGTTCGAGTAACAGGATGTTTGATTATACAAAAGTCATGAATTGTAAACTTTCAATTAGGCTATTCCTAGATGCACTGGTTCATGTTGTAAACATATGAGTAATAAAACTACATATAAACCGACGGACGGATCATTTTTCATAGGCTTTTTGGATTGTTATTCGATATTCGTGTTTATTTTATTTCCTCGCCAATTAATTAATGTAACCTTCGTCGACTAATTATTACTAAGTAGATAACAGGAAAATGTATTTATCTTAAGTGAAAGATAGAGCGAATAATCCTAATTAGTTATTATGATAGAAAAGTTCTTACCTAATATAATATTTATCGAATGTTGTCAACAGCCCTTCATAATAACATAATTTACACCTTCTTTTCACAGTATTTTGAAATAATAATAATTTATTAAACATAGAATCGAAGGAGACTTACAAAATTAAAAACAGTGCGAGTAACCGTCACACGCGATTGAAGTAAAACTTTCTTCAATTGTTTTTATATTAATTTATCTATTCTCAAAATAAAATAATTGTCGATTGTCGAAAAGTTGCATTGTCGTCCAGTGACCTCCTAGTCCCGCTTAAAGAAGTTTTACTTAAAAAGTATTTACATACATTCAAAAATAATTTTTCTCTATATTCTATTAAACAGAATGAAAAAGACTTTAAAATATTTTTTCCTACAGGGACAATCCGCGGGAAATGCGAAACAAAGCAGAAAAGATGCGAAGAGACAGGCTGAATCAATCCGTGGCTGAGCTGGCCGCCATGGTGCCACCCGTCGTCGCCGCACGCCGCAAAATCGACAAGACCACAGTTCTGAGACTCACTGCACATTACTTGAGGGCACATCAGTATGGTGAGTACTCAACAAGTCCTACTTATATAAAAATGTGGACTAAACCAGGAAAGTATAGACTGCATGAAGAAAAGCATTTAACATAATCATTTAGAATGCATGCTGCCTGTATACAAGCTTTAAACACTTCTCCTACCATCCCTCTAAAGTATATTTAATATTAATGCTTATCTCAATCAAAATGAATATTTATTAACACCTTACGTCTCAATGTGACGCAGTTTAGTGATCTAGTTCTGCGCTTTAATTTGCAAACATTTTCTAGTTTCACCGCATTCCACACGGTAATTGTTATGTGTTGGAATGCAAGCTCCACCCATACCTATTACGATGGGCATACGCGACAAAATTGAAGTGCAAGTGTGACATGTCACCTAACCACGGTAACTACACGACAAGATTATTAATGTTGTGTAAAAGAGACGCCGCTACGCAGTCTAGAGCGCTGTCTCTTTCCTACAACAGTGTCAACTCTTCTTTATAGGTGGTGTTAAAGGTAAATTGCATTTAGTAGCGTTGCCCACAATGATGCAGGTGCGCACATTTTGTATCGTGTTATTAATGGCATGTCATTTTCCACATAGGGGCGCATAACTTTGATGAAATAAAGAGACAGCGGTGAATGATTTAGAAAATTAACGTCCAATACATTGTCACGTTTTTATATGACTGTGGAATTGAAGATTATAATGTTTATTTTTGCTATTTAACCATGTATTCATAATAATTTCTACTATTTATAATTTTTTGTATTTTTTACTGAGTGTATTGTAAATTGTGTAAATTGTGAATCATTACAACAACAATTATAAAAAAAAAAAAACATTTTTATATCAGTCGCATCGTCTAACCCTTTACAATCACTTAAAAAACAATCAAGGTGTACATATCTACGTACCAACAATAATTGCGCAGAACAGGTATCTCTACACTACTTGCAATATATCGACAACACTATGACTCACTTAATTAGAATAATAATTTCATAAAAGACAGCAAATAGGTAGACTAGACAACGTTTAAAGGTAAACACAAATAGGGTAATTTAGCTATAAAGTCGCGTCTTCTCATCCGAGTTCAAGGCTAGACAACCGATGAGTACGAGTTCATGAGCAATGACATTGCCTAGCCGTACTTAGCACTCTGTACATAATATTCTGACGCGAAAATGTATGTAGCTTGTAACAACATTGTTGCGGCGTCATTTTCTACAAAGTGACATTTCACCGCCCAGGTATTTGCACGACGAATAAATCCGATGTCAGTTATGACTGTGAGGCACGGCGATGAGTTGGAAACTAGAATGTAACATTTTATGACAGGACGGCCGGTGGCTAATGTGATGAGGGCCCGTCGGTAACTGGACGCGGCGAATAAACTAGTGCAAAGTGCAAATCTATTCATAGTACCACCTCATACATTCGTGTCACTTTTAGTTTGCCCGAGAACCGTTACATGCGTAACATTACCATGCTTTACAGAATAATGCGTTATCTCAACAACACGGTGTAATATTATAATTTATATGTAGTGAGTTACTCTAAATCCTCAATAATAATATGATTATAATACTTTATGCTACGGACTGCTAATATATTGTATGTACTGTTTCCATTATACAGTATGATTAAAACTCTTGTATCGTAAAAAAATATGTTACAAACAGACAACAGTTAACATAGTCAATAGGATTTAGTGCAATTAGTTATTGCAGTATAACATATATTTGTCTATCAATATAAAATCCGATCGTGTGTAGTAACGTGAGTGTGCACGCGCACGTGCTGTGCCATGCTTCTGAGCTAAGGGCGCCCGCACACTGCATTGCGAATTCAGTTATTTTCGTTTCAATGTCATCGTAAGCGGCGTGAAGTTGTCGTAACCCAGTGGCGTAATATAGCCATAACCTTATCCAACATGGGTAAATCGCAATTTTAAATACTGCTTTACGATCCTAATGCAATATGACGACGGACAAAAAGGTATTGCATAGGACAACAATCTGCCGTTTCTGTTATAGAAATTGTTAAAATAGCCTACTCTTGTAAGCAATGCATCAACCATACAATTAGCTTAGCAATTATAGCAGCACGTCTATCGATAAAATCATATCAGTATCTATAGCACAAAAATGAACTTTAATTGAATGTAATAAGAATAGATACTGGGTGGCAATTAAATTATTTGCAATCAACAAAGAGAGATGCTCTTTCTTATCATCATCTTTTACATAGATACATTGTAATTATTCCACTGAGCATTTATATTTTAATCTTATAGAAAACAGTTCTGTTAGTCTGACGTAAATAATTCGAGATATTTTATCTATTGAATGCACAAAATGGGAAAACAAACAAATACACAGCTAGGTGAACAAACACTGGTTTTATTAAATAAGGTATTGATAGCGTTTTTTAAAATCAAAAACAGAACTTTATAAAATGTTTGACGATTGTTGGATTATTCAGCATCAGTGCTTTTATAAAGCACGTTCGTTTAATTGAACAGATACCTGAAATAGTTTGTTCTGAAGTATTGACTTTGGCATTTGCAATTCGTAAAATTCATTCATAACATAAATAATAATCATAAAGCATTTGTTTTAATTTTAACAGCATATAATTTCTCATTTACATAATTTTAAACATTGATATAATTAAAACAATCTATGATCTATATTTCTTGTAAACTACAGAGAAGAGTTGGTGCCCAAAGTGGAACAATAAATCAATCTGTAAAAAACACCTATACCTATATTGTCAATAATGTGTGACACCTTATTTATTTTTCCGCCAAAAATCTCCCGCCCAAAATATCTGTTGTATTTCCTTTTTCTACAAAGGCTGTATATATAACCTCTTTGTGTAGAACCAAATAAATATATTATTATATTTTGCTAATGATCTTTAGGCACGTGTAATCTCGACGGAACGACATCAATTATTTCTTCAAGTATAAATGTGTGTGCATTTGTTTGTCTGTTTCATTGTGAAAAACATACCTCGGTTACGGATTTCAGTTCATTTTCACCCATGGCTAAACCTTCGAAAAGACAACTGACATTTTTCATACGCCGCAATCATACTCGAAAGTTTTCATCGTTTTTCATCGTGTTGCTGAAATCATTTGTGGTCTCAATGAGTGTGTTTATTTAAATCATGGCTGTAAGTGTTAAATGTTAATAAATGGTAATTTCACTTTGTTTTCATGTAATAGTGTTGAAGTGCATTCTATCGCAGTGTTTGGCGACTCGATTGAAAAGTCCGCGAAGCAGTTCAACCCGGCTTCAGTGCTTAAAGTGCTGAGCCTCTTCAACGGATTCTTGATCACCACCACATACAGGGGCATCATTGTAGTCGTCTCACAGAACGTCAATCAATATCTTGGATACTCTGAGGTAATGTAATTCTCTAAATTAATTATTAGTTCACATCTCATTTCACTTTTCCTCGTACATACATTTTCTACTTTGTTCAACTCATTTTAATTTTCCTCTACATGTTTTTTACTTTCCCTACCCATTTTTAAAGTTGTTATTTTCATAGATAATTTACTTCTGTTGAAGCTCTAAAAACGAAAACTAAATAGTAAGATGGAAGCTAAGCAACGATTATGAAATTGATTTGTACAAACGATTCGTTTCATCTCCCAATGTCACGAAATCAACATACATTTTACCAATTTTATTTTTACTTTCCTTTGCCCATTTTCCATTTTTCCATTACATTTTTCTTCGTCAACATTTTTTTTCTATCTCACCCTGAAATTCCTGCACCTAACTTTTTTATTCTATCCCAGCTCGATCTGCTCGGCCAGAATCTACTCAATATAACACACGAAGATGATCGTGCGTTACTTAAAGATCAACTGATGCCTAAGAGCCAGACTCTAGGCCCTAATGGAGAGCTCGTCATTCCTGATGAACCTAACGCGCTGCGCAAAGTCAAGAAAGCCCTGGCTCAAGAGAAGAAACGGTTCATTGTAAGGTAAGGAATAAAACAAAAAACGATTCAAGATCTAGTATGTACATAGTATATATATAGTATGTATATATATATTCAATATGTACATAGTAACATGTGATAATCATGTTTCTTCTCGCAAAACTGGCCGACGTTAGCCGTAAGCCAGGATAAAATTAAAAGAAAGAAGGGAGGCCTTATCCCTCCAATGGAACACAAACAGCTAGTAATATTATAAAGATTTTATTGGTTAGGAACCGGTTTCTTCATATTGTAAAACACCTTACATAAAGGTTGAGGTAGAACTCGTAGTTGGTAGCTGGTAGTACTTTTTTATTTATTTTTATTTCTTTTGATAGTCATCAAAACTTATACTATACTTATCATACAAGAGAACAGTCGCACGAAACTAAGAGTAAACAAAAATAACACATATAATAATTTGACCCCATGAGGTAAAGTAATGTAGACTTGTAATTTTAATAAAACTTATCGTATGGTTGATATACAACCTGATGTCAGAATGTAAACCAGCCGTGCCTCGTCGCTTTATACGCTCTTGAAAAAATCTCATAAATTCAATATCAGAAACTTGAGTATCAAAAAGAAAAAGCTTCTCCCTTTGACGACATTAATAAGTGCATACTAGGTACTCGTATATTACGTTGTAAGCTCTTTTTGAATCCACCTACATGGCGTCTTGATACGCGTTCACGTGTAAGCAATGAACCACGTAAAAGACGGTATATTTTAAAATCTTTGTATAATCCATCACTTTCAGTGAATTTAAACTACTAGGAATCCTGGAAAGCTCTAGTCTTGTTATGGAAAATGTATGTGAACTAATATGCTAACAGATTGAGTGGATTTACTAGAAATATGATAAAACGAGGACGATGTTCTTTGACGAGAATTTTACAAAATTTGTATTTCATAAGGGTTTTCATTTTTATATTACGCTTTTGTGAACTCTACAAAATGCCATAGGTCACGAAATGTTCCCTTAGCTCTATTTTTATGCATCTTTTAAAGGAGTAATAGAAAAAAAACTTTAGTTTCTTACTGATTAGGTACTCATTTTATCCGATCAGCCAAGTTCAGGCTGCAACTTGATTGTTTTCTCGTCGTATCTTACTTACGTTAAATCAAGAATTGACATTGATATATTACTTGCACTAGATTCAAAGTGTAGCTTTCCATCTCATCAAAAATCGAAAGAAACAATTTCGATGTCAAAATAGCAGTATAGACAGCTTTAAAGTGATTTTAAAACTTTCTACTTTGCTATGTTCTTATGGGAATGTGTAGATATAAATGGTATATTTTCCTCAGGTTGAGGAAGATGGGCCAACGTTCAGAGCCGAGGCAGTACGTGACTTGCCACATCGAGGGTTCCCTGAGGAAGAGCGACCGAGCCTGCCGCGGCTACAACCGCTGTTGCCAGATGGTGCGCCGCGCTCGCGCGCGCTGCGACAACCCCTGCGCCAGTGGCAATGATATTGTAAGTAAAAGGCGGAAACAAAACGTATCCTTGTAAATTATTTTTATAAACAGAGCGATCATCGATCATACTACACTCACGCTCATCCCATTAAATCAGACTCATTCCATGCTGTGCGTGATGATTTTTGACAGCCAAGCTAAGAATCCTGCATAAGCTATGCTGCTGCCATGAATTTAATCTAATTGTGTTATTAAATAAATCTGTATTCTATAACCAAATGATTTGGGGTGACGATAAAAAGTAGGTAGTCGACACAAAGTCGAACTGCAGATGAAATGCAAGAAATCTAATTAAGGATTAAGGATTTTAAAATCTAAACAGTAAACAAAATCTTCTATTGTTTACTCGAACAAAGTTTATTTCAAAAAGGTAACGGCTTATCTCAGTTATTGCGTACTGCGTAAAGGAAAACAGTGAAAGTTTGGCGACTCGATGGCGCAATCGGTTCATTTTGGAATAGTGGTTTTAGTGCGGAAAAGTTTCCCAAGTTTCATTGGAACTAACCGGCGTTTTTCGACTTGAAGAGCTCCAAGAACTATTTTAGACTGATGACGACGAATCGATAATGAATAAAGTAGCTAGAATTAAAAGACGGTCTAGGTAACAAAGCTCTTGCGCTCAATATTCGATTGTTAATCAGTCTGCGATTAGCTTCTCACGTACCTACACTACTATATCTACACTAATAAATAAACGTATACGTCTCATTCCACTCATCTAGCTGATGCACTTTTAGTTTCGTCGTTCGTCCCTAGAGTGATGTCTTAAAATCGTCAGTGGAACCACATTCCCATTATTTTGTACCACATGCGAATATTGACAAACATTTAAAGATAATTTTCTAAGTTTTCTTTTCAGTAACTGGATTAAAGTTAGGAACTTACCAGGTCTGGGCAAAATCTATAGAAAACAACGATTTTGTATGGAGATGCGTTCGGATCCGTTTACCTACGGATAGCTGAAGGGTAAACAAAAGAGGTCCGGTTCTCATTTCAAACTATGGTATGTACTAAATTGTCTAGGCTGCCTCGGATGACACGTGTATTATTTATTCCCTTTGAAAGGCATGATGGATTGCTACGGTCAATCCTTTCCTGAGCCAGCATTTTTACACCAGCCAATTGTCCTGACGCATTGGATTTAGAACAAAGCGAAAAATTTGTAGAGCAAAATGTTTTTTTACGTCAAGTATAGAAAAAAAAATATTTTTATTACTTGTAATTTTCAGGAACTTTTAGTAGATTCCCTTTATTATTTGAATCGAATTTCAACGTGTCGTGTAGTAGTGAAGGTACTTGAGTAGAGTTGACATTAAAACTATTGCGGCAATCATAAAATACTTTGTACTAATGCTAATAGTTTAATGTATTTATTATTTAACTGAATTTGACCTGCAAATGATACTATGGTACAATTCATTAAGTAAGACTGTATGTTTTCCTGATAGGTTTTTCCGAAAATGAAAATAAATTTTGAAACCTTAGGGTCGATATACACTAGAGCATTACCTAAAGCATTACCATTTCATGCACCTTTCTAACGACTGGTACATCACAAGAAGAAGCTCAGTGTTTAAGTCAACGTAACACCTTTGCGAACGTTCGGAGCTCATTTCGAGTAAAGCTCTCAACGAGTATGTATTTACCAGTCACAATTTCTTATACCTAACATTTACTTTCTCTTGAGGCAAATGCTCTAATAACTGTTACACCAATAAACTTGTACGTGCGATTAGGTCGTAACAAAACAGCGAGCTGCTCTGCGTTCTGCGAGCGAGCTGTTCATGAAAGGGTGAAACACTAGGGCATCTCATAAAGCAGCTCGTTATTCGGTTAAAGTAAATGCTCTAGTCTGTACTCACCCTTAGTTTTAATAGTACTTTTATAGTCACACGTCAGATGCCAACCGAATTTATGTTGGTGAGTATAATTACTTACATTATTTAGCAATCATAGTCATGAATGAAACTGTTCCTTAGAGTTTTTATGTGTCACCCTTTAGAACTTGCATAGTAACAATGAAAAAAAAATATTTTAATTACTCTAAAACATGGATAATATTCAAAATAATTAGCCATTAATCCATTCTTAACGTGTAATGCCTTTGCCCAATGGAAAAACAACAGGCTGAAGTTATATGTACCCAGTATTATCAGATTCGGCGCATTCAAGTTGGTTCAGCCGTTTAGGAGTTAAGTAACGTACACACGCACAGTAGAATTTTATATGAACATATAAAAAGACTGTTATCTCAACTTGCCTAAATATATAATGATTATTATTTTTTTGTTTTATCAAATAAAATTGCAATTAATCTAAATGTTCTACTCGACTTAGATGTCAATAGTTCACGATTATTATCTTTACGGTTTTTTTTTTATTTGCATCACATTCTTTTTGCACCAGAGGTGAACCTTCTATCCGTCTGATCCACTAACTTTTCTAGATAGTTTATCAAATAATGTGTATGAAATTGTTATCGATCCCCCGACCCAATGCTATTACAATTAGAGTTTCAAATGCAATAACAAATGCAACGACCTTCCACTTAACTACTGAATAAATTACTTTATTATCATGTGTAAAAAGTCTTCAACTCGTCAGTATAACTAAGTCTCAAAACATATTAATCTCGTCGCCGCGATATGAAATACATTAGCAAACAACTCTTCTTCTACATGAGCATTAGGTACATAGTAATACTATGTCTAAATAGTACCTTCTGTATGCGCTTTTTCTTTACGCAGTTGAATATGTTAAATTAATAAACCGCAACCTCCATATATGTACTTAAATGTTTTAAACCGTATTTATATGTAAAGCGATATAAAATCAGTTGTTAACATAAATCCTTCTCAAGGCTACACAAAGGATGACGCTTCATATAACAAGAATGCTCTTGCCTATTGTTGTACTAATGAACGACAAATTGTTACCTCGGCGTATTAATCGATAATTACTATAATTGAAATCTCTTCTAGGTGTTTATAGGTATCGTGCGCCCCACGAGCGAGACATTCATCAACGAGAGTGCCCTGGAGTCTTACCGCATGGAGTACCGAACACGACACTCCATCGACGGCGAGATTATTCAATGCGAGTCGCGCATTGCCCTGGTCACGGGTTACATGACGCATGAAGTTAGTGGGGTCAACGCGATGAACTTCATGCACCGAGACGACGTACGCTGGGTTATCATCGCGCTGCGAGAGAGTAAGTGCCGCCGGCGAACACTCAATTGTGAACTAAGCCTGCCGAGGCTGCGTCGAGCACGCGCCCTCGCCACGCAGCGCTCTAACATCCAACAATGATTTCAGTAACATGATTGCGAACACCACTTTTAGAACATAGAAATGCCAATAACTCTACACAAACATCAAACCTTTTTAAAGGATTACTCTCTTTACTATCCTACAAAGCCTGATTTACATTGAATCTGAAAAACGTGGACTGGAATAAAAAGTTACTAACATAGTTACCAATATTGCACGTCCATCAAATTAGGGTTATGATCTATATCCGTGTATCTAAGCGAATAACTTTATCACGTGTGGGATCGACATCTGGAGGTTAATAATGGCAGTGCAACGGCTCATAAAGTAGCAACAGGTGACCAGTCTGCGACGTTATCATCTCGACATAATGATAATGCAATATGTGCAATGTAGGTATACTATTTACATTACCTACTTTGTATACCTTTCGATCTTTGATACTATGGAAAATTACTAAAATACACTCTGCATCACACTTCAGTGAGGTGTCAAGATAGAATTTCAAAATTGCATTTATATGTAATTTATTTTAAAGGTGAATGCACCAATGTCCTTGTTTTTCTTTTATCTTTAAATTATGATGTCATGCTTTAACGTTGTTACTTGTTTTAATGATTTTTGTAACCTGTTAGGTAAGAGTTAGGTGAAGTGTAATTACATTAAGAAGTCTTCAGAACTGCGAGCTACTTAAGGAAGCTAAGAATTAAAGTAATCGTGTTTTCAACAAATTCTCCTTTAATGTTTAGCAGAAACCTGGAAGACAATTTGAGGCAATTATTAGCTGTTCAAATATTATTTAATTACAGAACTATCTCAAAAGGTTTGTTGTGTTACGTCGTACGATTTGTTCCGAGGATTCCATAATTGGATTTGTTGGGAACATTTGTATTGTCTTTCATAGAAGGTACCTTATCCTCGTAGATGATTTTCTGTCACTCTTGGATCATGATGCACAAACACTTCCCATGTCCTTGTAGAGATACGCTAATAGAGAATGACTAGTTGGTTAACTTATTGTAGTCCGCGTGCTCATATAATTTACGTCTGCAACAAATCTTTATTCCTCATATTGTATAGGTGTCGAACATCATTCTAAAGTACTATTGTTTCTAAATATTTTATGCGTTTCGCGAATTTTCATTTATCTGCATGAATCATAGCTCTATTTATTTGGACACCTTTGTTTATTTATTGTAATACAGTTGCTTTAGTATTCGTAGTTCCGTTGTAAACAGTAGATGGAAAGGTTACTTAACGCCCAAGTAAATAGTTAGCTAATCAAGCGAGCTGTATTATCTGATGGCACTTGTTTACCAGCTGCACAGCTGCCATGTCTATCTCTATTTTATTAACTGTAAACTTTAGATAACTAATTTCTATTTTTCCATTGCACTGCATATTGACAACGTTACGAATAATAATCTACAAGACACATACACACATTATCAGTTGACATTTATTACAAATACCTATGTGTCTACCTAAACTAGGTAGGTATTAGACTTCCTGCATTCATTTGAATAATAAGTAGTTATTTATATAGATGTCTTTTGATAATTCTTTTACGCTTTGTACGACCACAATATTTGTTAAGCTATGTTTGCAATGCTAATTTGTAATCTTAATGAACTTTCAATACTTTGCGCAGTAGTGTATTTGCCGAGCAGCTTAGCGAATTAATTACGTATAGCCTTAATGCGATTGATGATTATTTTGCACCTGATTATTTGATAACGTAAACTTCAATGTGGATGTTTATTTGTTATCAGTGTATGACCAGCATCGTCTCTTCGGCGAATCCTGCTACCGACTAATGACCAAGAATGGTCAGTTCATCTACATGAGGACCCGCGGTCGCCTCGATGTTGACCAGGACTCTCGAGCTGTCACCAGCTTCGTCTGCACTAATACGGTGGTCACCGAACAAGAAGGTCGACACCTCATCAAAATGATGCGACGAAAATTCACGATGATGGTGAATAATGCCAAGCCTGCTGCCATCGAAGAGATTGAAGATGACATCAAAACTGAAGATGAGGTGCGTTCTTTTACTCATATTAATTAATACATTTAGGTATAGAGTAGCTCTTTAAAGTTTAGCTAGTAAAACCGGTTTATTTAATCACTTGTCATTGAGAAGGTGAACTAAAAGGCGAGGTAAACTGTAGAGTAAATGTTATTTATTAAATTAAGGTTTGTTTAAAACCTCATTATTTAAGAAAACCGTCAATAAGTGCTTTCTTTATACCGGGTTCCAAAACATCTTCTCTAATCCACTTCGCTCAGACAAATTCATATTTAAAACGAAATTTTCAGATCAATGACAATCAGCCGGCTCCAGTTGAAGACCCTCGGCGCCTCGAGCAAGTGATTCTACACTTGGTTACAAACTTACCATCGCCGCCACCAGATGGCCAAGACCAAGACCCATTCACAGCGGCATCACCAGAGAAGAGCATGTCTCCAACACATCGACTTACTATAATCCCTCCTAACAAGGAAAGGATTGTGAGTGCCATCGAGAAGATTTACAGCGTCATCAAGACCTTCCCAAGGGATAATGAACACGAATCGAGCGCTGAGAGCACCAGCAGCGATGTAGAGCCGGCTCAACTGGCTCGAAAACCAATGTCGATTACAGAGATTCCGTCAACATCCAATGCGACAAATTTATTGCCGGCTCCCGAACCCCAGGTGCTAGTACCATACCAGAACCAAGAGTATAACTGTGTTAATTACGCCCAAGCGTTAGAGCCGCCCGCTATTGAGCCAATTGCCTACAACGGTAACTGTGCAAATGAATTCAACACTGATGATATTTTCAATGCTGGATCTTCCCCTGATTTGGGATATTTCGATGCTTCCCCAAGTACCTATTCCAATATGTCTTCAATATTTGCGAATATAAATCAGAACGGTGAGGAAATCATTCCGCCGTCCGTAACAACTGATTTTAATGAGTTTAATTATGAAGTACCCAATTCGTCAATAGATGTTCCTCTGCCAAGCTTTGACGAGGAATCAAGTGAATTTCAAGCGCTGAACGGCTTTGCATGTGGCACTAAACGACCAAGGGAATTCGAAGAAATGGACATAACATACAAAAAGAAAATAACGGAAAATTTGCCAGAAGATTTTAATTTGGGTCTCGATTCTCCTACCCTTGATCAGCTTTTTGATGAAACAAGTAAGTATTTATTATTTCTATCAAAAGGTATTTTTGATCATATTCTCTTTGACATGGCTTAAATTATTTTTATTTTTATTTCAGTATTCAACAGCCAAATAGAATCGGCCATCGATTCTTTGGATAACATCGACCCGACGTTCCCCGGCTTACTGGTGAGTTATTAGGTTCCCTACGGCCAACTTTTTGTAATATTTTAAAATATTTTAATCTCAGATTGGTTAAAACCACATTCATATGAATACCACTACTGTGTTTTCTATATTGCTGACATAGAACCCTAATATTTCAGACCCCTACCGAAATCCAGGGCATCTTGGGAGAACTCGAAAAGGACGCGGAACTGGAGCAGCTAAATTTCAACGGAACTGGCTTTGAATAAACGACAAACTGATATCGCACGTGAATATTGCTTTGGAACAAATGTTAGATCGATCAAAAACCTACGAAATATGGTTCTTTTTGAATTTTGTTAAATGTCAAGGGGTCTCGGACACCTATACCGAGAAAATGAGCGCAAGCCAATTTCCCCAAAAGATATTTTGTTAATGTTTTTTCGATCGTATCTACAAAATACGTTTTTGACTCAAAATATTGCATGTCTGAGTTTAGTCATCAAAAATACTTTTATTTAAAGTCATGCAAAGATCTCTGAAATCATGTTTGGTTTATTAATGGTAGACGGTAGGTTTCGTTAGCATAGCGTATTAAAATTAGTTTGCCCTTTCTTTCAAAACGATAAAATTACGGGTTCTCATAGTCACATTAAGTTTTTTAGAGGTTTTAATATATGTAACCGCTTCATGTTTAGCATTGTCTATTTTATTAAATTCGTTATGAAGTAGAATATAGTAGTCTAGTACTCTATTCATTGGTTAGCTTAAGTGACAAGTAGACGTTTGAATGTTAATGTAAACCCGAACGGTTTAATGTACACCAAAGGATTAGATAGATCAGGCACTCTTTAAACTGTTTGAATTTAGAATAGTAGACGTGCATATATTTTATTATAAATGTGTAGGTGGTAGCTGTAGCGCGTATTTATCGTAAACATCGCTTAAATTATTACTAGATATGCCTGGAGTGCACTACGCCGCTCCTATGTAATGTCGAGCTAACTGCCCATACGACTACATTCACATCAAACTGCTCCTGGAAAAGCAGAACAGTTCTTAAAAAGTTGTTTTTTTTTTTTTAACAAAGTTGAACTTAAAACCTAGTCACGACAACCAGTAACCTTGTCCTATAGACAAAAGATGATATAATAACCTAAAAAAAAAACAATAATCCGAGTCTTTTGTGTGAAAAAACTTCGATTGTCGTATATTATTTTTTACGTATCTTAAGACTGAGTATTTTTAATTGTTTGATATTGTTATTTTAAATTATGTTTAAGTGTTTATTTAGATTTACACGTTTCAGCATTTTGTAGTTGATTTTAGGTTTTTAGGTTTTCGTAACCCTTTCTAGGGTCCCTTATTTTGTACCTACATTGAGCCATTTTAGGGTCAACGATATTGAAATAAGTACTTTATAAGTTGATTACTCCATGTTAAGTTATGTGTTTTTAAGTTATAAAACATTGGAGCTTCGTCGCATGCACAGTTGGGTCTTGTAGCGATGTAGTGATACCCATCACCTTATAATGTATGTTAGACATATTCAATCAACGTTTTCAAATACTATACAATTTGTTGTCTTGTCTGCCTCTCATTAAACAAGTGTTATTTCTACTCATAAGTTCAATATTATAATGACGTCACGCCCTTTCAAGGTTTTTGTTAAAGTCCACTGTTTCTGTTATTGCCACGTCTTTGACATAAACCTAACATATTCGTAGTTTGTACAATCGTTGATAATGTTAAGGAGCCGGGGCCTACTCTATGTGCCATTTTGTTTTTATTTTTGGCATTTTAACCCCAATGTTATGAGCCATAAAGTGTAAAACGTATTTTACGCGTATAATTACATATTTTTGGAGACTTAGGCCCCTTTAAGTGTGTAAACAAACACGTATAGATCTCATAACAATATACACTGACAATTTTTATTATTGACGTATTTTTATGAATACATATTTTATTAGAAATTTAGACTCTAATCTTTTGATCAAAAGTAAACAAAACTCTTATTCTTGATATCCTTCTATCCTTACCAAATATATATATATGAAAAAATAGGTAGGTACCTATCTTTTGGATAAAATTAGAATAGATTTCACATTAGACCGTTGTGTGTAAAAGTAGATAATATCAATTTCTAAGATGACAATTGTTTAACGTAGCTTGTAATCGCACTTACGAAATTTTTACTCAATTTGTGGCCATGTTTACGAATCAGAAAATTTTTGCTTAATCAGTAATTACCTTCAACAGTCTTACAAAATATACGATCCAATTTAGGGTACGGAGAATAAACGACTAATTTTGAATTAAGAACACTTCATCATTCAACAAATGTAAGCTCCCACCCGACTCTTTCATTAAAATTCGTGGTAAAAAAGTGGAAAGTATAGTGTGGTACATTTTATGGGCACACATCATTGGGAATTTCGTAAAATGACTCCAAATTATCTTTCAAAAAACAATTTATAACAAAACGCCTAATCACGCACCTAATGTAACTTGACGGTTCTGGAATTACGATATCAGTTTATCTGTAGTTTAGCAGCAAAAAGGTCGGATGAGTCAAACTTCATTAAATTTAATGCCGTATACCAGCCGTTTAATGCCGTAGACAACTATGTTGTTATTTATAAACTATGTGTCTAGATAAACAATTCAGTTAGCTATATTCGTCATTGACATCAATATGCAAATATATCTAAATGTATGTTTGTTATTTGTGCAAATTGTGTAGAAATTTCGGTAGATATAAACTCTGAAAGCTCGAATAGTTATTGTGGTTTGAATATAAAATACTGAATCCTACTAAAAAACGGGAAAGAACTTTGTCATTTTTTTAGTCAAACTACCTTACCTAAATGTCACTACAAGTAGTGAGGACCAAATAATAACGAGTTACGACCCACATAACATTTGCGAAGGCTTAAAATAGGCCAGAAAATTCGAAGAACAAATTTACTGGGTACTTAAAGTCACATAAGGACAGTTTATCCACCTCTCAGTTATAGGTCCGTATTACAGAAGGCTACTCAAGTCCTAATCTCTGTTTAAAACTAGATTTGAGTTGAGATTTCATTTTAGAATGCTCCTCAAGCATAGATTCGGTGATCATAGTTCAGCTGAGTGTAGATCTTATTCTAAATCATTACTCAGTTCTAGATTAATACTCAAGTAGAAATTTGACCTGTGATTACTCAAGTGTGGTCGACAAAGCGCTTGAGCAGAGATTTTCCTTTGAGTTAAGCAAATAATTGTGTTGTAATAGAAATAAAAGATATTTTTGAAGAGTTTGATTATTATGATAATTTATTTAACGATATTTATTAAACGTTAACGTTACGCAACGTTATTTAACAATAATTTAGTTTTTGTAATAAAACCTACAGTTAAAAAGCTTAATCGTCTTTAAGTCACAATATAATTATTAATTCGGTTTGAAACTAAATTCTTTTTTTGCGTTTGTTGAACCAGAATTTCGGGAAAGATTAATTTGTAAACGAAGACAGTCTGATTCATAGACAAGACATATTTGAATCCCGATTCAGCTGAGTGAAGTTTGAATAATGTTCTGAAATAAGAATGACCCTCAAGTGCAGATTCAATATTTAAACAATGATCAGGTGATTTAAGATCAAACTGGACTTGAGTAGCCTTCTGTAATACGGACCATAATGTATGTCCGACAAGAAAAAACACACTTTATTCGAGGATCCCAATAAGGTATTTGATAAGTATGTTATTCTAAAACATTTCTCACGATCAATCACACTAGGGTCAACCATCATTTCGTTGGAAACTTCGATGTCTGTCGCAGAAATAAACAATGGTATCATAATGACAATATTGTGTCACAGTTTTCGCGCAAATTAAGGTATACTGGTAATTTTATCAATGGATTTCGATGAGATTGCAAGCTGAACATAATAAAAACACGAAAAAAGATTCGACGACAGTCTTCACAGTTTGCCAATGTACAACAATTTTCATGATTGGCTATCTCCCGTGTTGTCAATTAGATCTATACCTAAAATTGCTGGCCACCAATAAATCTAACAGACTTTAATTGGGACCTTCGGACTCGTCAAATCAATCACTTGCTATTCGAGCTTTTAGGTATCTTAGAATAAAAATAAATTGATGTTATTGATGTATCTCAGTAGATGTCTACCGTAAGTACGATGTTGTGTCACTATTATTGTAGCCATACAATTTATAATTAAGATTTATTCGATGTATAAATATATATTAGAATGCGACTCTGGGACTGGAATTGGATAGAAAAGGTAAAACATCTAATTGAAAATGTTAAGCTTTAATGTGTAAAGATAAGGCTAAATGTAAAGAATAGGTACCTAAATAACTTTGTGGAGATGAAATTTTGATACTAAATTTGTACTGAGAATGAAATGTAGCTAGGAACGTTTTTAAAAGTAACATAGGTGCTAAGGCCAGAGAAATGTATGGACGAAGTTATACGTTCACAAAATTTGTCCCATAGTAGGTTCAGATTGGAGTAACCCCACATTTCTTAAAGTAATACAGCACATCCTGACGAACACCGAAGAATGTTTAAAAAACACATGTTTCTTTCTAATGGCTTTACGTCATTTGAAACTGACGGCTAACTTCGTTTTTTATGTCATTCTGGTCTGTGCAATATGTTGAAGAGATGGAATATTCGAATATTGAATTTTCATGGACGGTTGTGTCCGGAGGAATTTATAGAGGAAAGTCTGAATGTGACGGGTTGTTTTTTTTTAATGTGAAGAATTACAATATTATTAAAAATCTACCTACGATAATATGTGTTTATGACATTGATGTATATAAACCCAAGATTCTCAGTACGACACAAACCTTACTAACGTTAAATTCACCAAGAAGTCCAAATATTCTGTAAAATCTGTGTCACTTTTCTCTAAAAATCTCACAACGTAAAAACAACTTTAAGACATCTTCATAAAATTGAATTTGCAAAAAAACTGGGCTCGTTTAACAACCGACGCTGTATTGAAGGCAGTGTATTGCTACATTCGTTGGAGTCTGATTTTCTTGGGTTTCATACATCAATGGTTTATGACTTATAAATGTATCTACGTGTTGTATTGTAATTACAGTAAATGTGCCATATTATGGGACTATGGGATTGTGTAATTGTGGGTACTAATGCTGAAAACCTGACTCTGTTTTAATCCTTGTGACGTTGTTACATAAATGTCAAGTTGTAGTCAAACTTTTTGTTTTCTATTTTTATTTCGGTGTTCTTTGAATAATACAGCACTGAATTACCATATGAGAGAAGTATTTTTTTTTTTAGAATCAGGTTTTTATCTGACTCGCCTAAATTCTTAGTCTAAAGAAGTTTTCAATTTTGGACCCTATGCTGCATGCCTATGTCGCATAGGTAACATAGTTAAAAACATTCGAAAATGAGATCTATGTAATATTCACAGAATTCTAATTGACTCTAGTCCTTGTCAGGCACAACCTTAATGTCTTTTTTCATATTTGAACAATTGTTTAGTACGGAAATATATAAGAAAGGTTTTCAAACATTAGTACTGCCAATTACTAACATAACAAACATGTATCACGACTGGTTTTCAATTTTTCCTTTAGTTGAAAAGACAAAGGAAGGATAGTTTTTTAACCTTTTAGTTAACTCTTTTTTAAATATTCTAGATTGTTTTGTTTAAAATCACTAATTTTCATTGTCAGGATAGAATTTTGTAAGGTTATCTGAAATATACATAATATATCGTCTGCAAGAATCCTGCTACAAAAGAGAGAGAAGATGAGAAAACCTCTTGAAAACGTCACAGATACTACTACAACTGTCTGACTAAACGATGGCCCTTTGAAAATAGTTTGTTTCAACCTACTTCGGGAAGGAGGAGGTTCTCCATCCATCTGTATTTTTTTATATTTGTCTCCCCATCATTTTGGAGGGAAAGACCCGATTCTTTTACTCTTTTTTCATGCTTCATTAAATAGCTTTCATTGGGGCCCTAAAATACTATAGAAAGATCAGTTTTATGGTTTTATAGTAGGCTTTTGTTTGCAGCCATTGTTTTTATACAGTAAACCAGTAAAGTCCTGCAATATGACGCACTTACCTGAACTATTGTATCAATTTATAATTATTCATTAGAAACAGATGTAATCAAAACCATTGGATTAATCAATAGCTGTAATCTTTGTGGGTAGTAAATAAAAACACAAAAAAAACATGCATTATTGTTTTATTTTAGATTACATGGTTATAATTATCGAATATAGTATACAATGTATGAAAAAAGAAACAAAATTGTGTCACTATGTGGCACGAACTTATAATGAAATCTTAAACTTTATCTTAATTGCTATAAGGATGTACTAAACTGGAAATTTAAATCCAGAGACAAAATCCCGAGTGACTGGAATAGCTAGGCTCCTAGACACCGGTAAGTTCTAAACTAGTAATTGCAGATCATCTGAAAACATTTCCTCTAATCACTTAAATCAAATGTTACTTCGGATTTAACAATACGCTTTCTTAATGATATTTTTTTTTTACTTTAAATGAACCACAACAACGCACACCTCTATAGGATGGAAATCACTAGGGACACTACAAATTAAAGCTTTCACATTTCAACTGGTACATTAAAAAATGTACATTTAACTTATAACATTAGTTCTATAGAAATAAAAATTACTCTAATTTTCAAAGTTTTTTCAAAACTAGCTCACATCTCACACACACTCACAAACTCGTATACAGCACACTGATGAGATACAATTCGAAATTTAAAAAGTATTTATTCTATACAATTTCTTAGTTTTTAATAGCGTCTTCTTGCTTTCACAGCGGTAATAGTTCTGCTTTTAAGACTTCTGCGTCAACGACTAAACACTAAATATCATGAAACTTAACTAAAGTAATTTTGAATATCATTTTACACTATGCCTACAATTTTTTTTAAACCGATAGTAACTCAAAAGTTTAATTTTCCTAAAACATTGACCGAGTTTTATAGTATTAAAATTATTTTTTCGATGCTTGCCTTATTCTAACTTAAAAATAATTTAATTCAATTTGAATTTTGAAATTGTCAGCTTCTTTTTCTTTTAAAATTGATAGCCACAGATAGCAATATGATTGAATGTAAGAATTTTTTGTGGTATCACGGCTTACAACTAAACTTAAACTTATCTTAATAAAAAAGATGTGCTCATGTTGCATATTTCGTACGCTTCTCAGGTGACATTTAGTAAATGCGTATCTCTATCTAAAAATTAGATGGTTAACTTAAAACTATGAGATCATTATGTTCCTTCCTCTGCTTTGCTACTCTCTCTTCTTGGACCCTGTTATTCGGCCTGCCAGAATACAAAACCTTTTTAATGGTTGGAGTATATATCCGTGGAAAATGCTACTAATATTTAATACTACAGACACAAACATGTATTACACGAATAGTTCGCGTGACGTCACTAATTGCTATTTTTTTTTATTCACATTTTTTTTCTAGCTTTAAACAGTCCAACTCATTAAACAGGATTTGCCTTTTAAAACTTTACCAACTTCACTTAATACAAAACTCCTAGATCTAAATGTTATAAGCTCACTAAACGTTGCATATTCTATGTGTTAACGTTGCTTCAAATGATTAGACCCACTGAAAAAATATAACGACTTATATAATACAAGGTTCCTATAAAGATGGTGAATTGGAAACTTTTTGGACTAGGTCTCTTTTGTCTGGGACAAAATCTACCGCTTTATTTACAAGGTGTTTTATTTTTTCAAGAGCTATAAGGATATGCATTTGAATTGGTAATTTGATTTTCCTATCATCGATCATTTAATTAATCGGGTCAAGCCGTACTTTTTTAAATTAGTAGAAATTTTGTTATCAATCATTTTTACGCCTACTTATGACTGCTTCCATCTTATAATTCTTTTAACAATTATTAGATATTATTTAAATGCTGAAGAAATGCATTATATACTTTTAACATCGAAATAATTTTACTTTCAATCTCGTCATGGTAGGGTCCAAAACATATTTACAGCGTTCTGTATTCTTAACTTAAAAAATAAGAAAATATTAAAAAAATAACTATCTATCACTTAAAAGCTAAAACAAGAGCTAAAACTAAAAAAAGGCTTCTAGGAGTAACTAACAGATAGAATTACATAAGTGTCATTTCTACTTGTGTCTCTGCTGATCAAACATTTTTGCCCTCATTTTGTAGATAACGATCTAATATACGATGTTACATGATCTTGAACTAACCATTTCATATTGTAGTTATCGTTCTCTGGATTGAACGAACGAATCTCGCCAATGTATTGAAGTGGCACGTCTAAGTCACGCGACTTTTGTAGAAATGTCAATTCCATACATTTGAATACCTCTTGTAGAAATGACAGTTTTAGACGAAGACGGAAACAAAAGAATAGCTTGACTACCTTTTACGTATCGAGGTATGCTTTGTTGCGTTTTAAATTATGAATTGATTATGTGGTTACATGATATTTATAAATCTTAAACAGTACTCAATTTTGCAGCATGCATTGTCCAAATCCTTAGTCTAGTTTATTGTATATTGATTGAATATAATTCTTGATTATAATTACTTAAATGCTAAAAGGTAAAAGTAGTTTCCATTTTCAATCCAAGTCATCATTTTTTTGTTATTCGGGAGTGTACGGGATATTTATTTGACAATCCAATTTTGAATCAACGTCTTTTTAGAATGGAATGTCTTTATATTTAGATATTTTTCGTTATATTATAATTATAAAATAATCTGATGATAACCTACGTCATATTTATCGTCAATTTTATGAAAAGCTTAAACAACAAACGCAATAACTAACAAGATTTCCAATTACAAAAACGATAACACTTTGGTTGCGATATTTAAAAGAATATGTATATTATATTATCTATGCATTGAGGGTACAAGAGAAATCCTGACCCATAACAATTGAAGTTACTTTATAACTAAAATATTCACTTTGGAATGTTATTAAATAATATAATATATGATAACGACTTATAAGCGACGTTTCTTCATCACCGTATCTGAAGCTCCCGAACCTGACTCCTGAAGAAGAAAATACAGGTTTTAAATAAACTAAATATTTGACTAAATACATAGGAAGCTCTCTCTTTTACCTAATACAAAAGTCACTTTTGTAAAGATATGTCTACAAGTTCGCGGATGCTAACGCCATCTATTGAGAGAAGTACTCAATTACCCATGTAAGTTAGAGCTAGTTGCAAATTAATGCTGCCAAACAATAACGAGATGGCGTTGACGCGAATAAAATTAAATGACTATCATTCGTTTTTTTTACATTTCACATCTTCCCAGAAGAGGAAATCTATCAAATGAACATCATTATTTTTCGTCACATTTTAATATCCTATGCTTTATATTATCCACGGGCTGGCTCCATGCGACCCAGAATAGAGAATCGTTGAAGGATTTGGGGGAGGCCTTTGAACAGCAGTGGAACACAGTTGGCTAGAGAGAAAAAGGCTATTGTTATGATATACCATTAATTCTATTGACAGCATTAGACTTAACGATAGAAATTTTAGTAGGTCATACCTTCGTTCAGGACCACCGTTGCTGCAGTCGGTCTCGCTCCTGTATGAAGAGCTCGGTCTCTTGCTTCAGCCGCTCCGTCGCCTGGCTCAGCCACTCCCTGTCGTGCTTCATGGTCTCGTACTCCGTCTTAGCCTTAGTTATAGCGTACACCATATCTGGAATTTGCAAGGGTAACAATGAATTGATTGATTTCTGGTTAAGATTGCTTAGTGGATCTTGATTTGGCACATTGATGTCACTTGTTCACATTGAGTTGATGAATGCTTAAGTCTTCCAATATATGAAGTCTAAACTAGTATTGCTGGCATCACCAACCCAAAGAAAGTAAGCGTAGTGATTACTGGCTAAGCCTTCACTATACGTGAAGCGGCCTTTTGCACAGGTGTGGGCATTAATGGCCTAGTGGCATTACTGCTATTAGTACACTAATTGAAGTAGCGCAGAGGTTGAATATATTTGATTCCTTCGCAAGCATTTTTAACTTATGAAACAGATTTAAAGTTGAGGCAAAGCATAGCACAAGAAAAAATACACCGCAATGAGTGAAGACAGAAACAGAAAGAGAAAGAACAGATGAAGCAGAAACAAAACTCTATAGGTAAGTAAAACATCGCACAGCCTTGTTTCCGAGTATTAACTATTAAAATTTATAACATTCTTTTAGTTTTCGTAAGCCATTTGTGTTATGTAAACCCGTTGGATACAGATCGACTAGCTAATAATGAGGTTCCTTGTAAAAAGGTTGTAACTAGTAATAAATGGGTAAAATAGTTTTAAGCGATTCAAATCTGTCACCCCGATACTGTATTTAAAACAATTGCTTTTCAAAATTTGTTTTCAGTCAGATCGATTTAAAATCAAATAGCTTAGTGACATTTTTATTGTAATTTATTACGACAGTAAAGCCGTTAAAAGTATGGAAACGACATTTAGTTTCGAAAATTCACGTGACTTTTACGTGATTGTTTTCTATGGACGTTAACGACACAAGAAATTTTAAGTGACTAGCTGTGCCCCGCGGTTTCACCCGCTTGAATACATACACAAGTCTCGTTCCCGGTGCCTTCATATTATTGGGGGAGGAGATGGATCCAACAGAACACTATCGAAGCAAAACTCAGGATTGCCTAATATATTATGGTGCTTAAGTATTTTCAAATTTTCCGGGCAATTTTTAAAATCGGTCCAGCCGTTCCCGCCTTGACCAAGGGAAATAGGGATTCATGTTCCCACTTTTTTTATATAATAGAAAGATTAGAGGTGCCTCTTATAATTGGCAAATGATAGACATGGGCACAGGCTGGCGGAACTAGGATCCTATCTAGATTGTTTATCATCCTATCGATACTAACTTAAAAAAACACGAATTGGTTTACAGAAGGCGCCAATTAAATAGAACAAAGTTATAACAATGCCATTTAACAGCCAGCCTATACCTAAAACTATTTTCAGTTTTCTCTCCTGTTCGGTTTGTGACCTGGAATATTAACACCATATAAATTTGAATAAAACCTAAGCAACTGAATGTGTGTTATAAAATATTTAATTTTATAATAGAATAAATTCTCAGAAGTTTAGTAACTATACTCAAAATATGTAACAATTTCTGTGCTAATTCCAATTTCGGTATTATTTCCTTATATTTATAATGCGGCGAATGTTCCCGGGATTTTGTACCTTGTAATTTTATAACCTTTTTACAATAGATACGAAAGAATTACAAATTTTTAAATAGACAATCGCTCTTCTGGCTTTGCAAGTACACGTATAAATCGGCCAAAATAATTACATAGCACACACAAAAATCGCAGGTTTACCTAAAATCGCAGTAGCATACACCCTATCGGTAATATTGCTATTAACTGCGTGGATATTTATTCCGAACACTAAATAATTAACATTTAATTGCATGTAAATACATAAAAGGCTAGGATATTAATTACTTAGGGCCTTCACCGAATAAAATTGTATTTGAAACGAAGCCAGTTTGGTCGAGGTTGCTGCATATTTGTTATCCACGCAAATTATTGCTATCTTAGCAGTGTCTGTTCGAATAGGTATATCGATTAAGATTGAGCTTGATTGAGACTCAAAATTTGATGATACACAATCACTCAAAAGCTAAGTCAAAAAGCTATAAACCTTAAAATCTTTTTTTATGTACTAAAAATCACTAAATATTTTTTTAATGTTAGTTTTGACTAGTAATCGCTTTGTAAATTATTTTTAATTTAAAGAAATTAATAAAATAAAGCATTAGTAAAATAAAAACAAAATAATTTAAAATTTAAAAAGCAATAAAAACAACTGAAATAAAATTGTAGACTAAAGAAATAAATAAAATAAATAAATGTGAAACTCACGATCCAACTCGAAGTAATGCGCCTCGTGGAGCAGCAGCTCGTAGAATGGGAAGTCAGCAGGCAGGAGCAGCTTCTTATTGCGGAGGAAGTTGAGAATGTGGCGGAACATGCCGCCGTCGCGGTCGATGAAGTAGTGCTGCTTCAGCGTGTCCAACACGATCGGGATCGTGCCGTTGAACATCTTGCCCAGCCGCGACTCCGGGTAGCTGCACACCAATAACAACCTCCCTCAATACATGCACATACATTTCATCAAATCGATGCATCCGTCGTTTAACATCTCGAACGTTCAGTGTGATCAATTCTCGAGTGTTGCAAATTGCTCGTGCGTCAGTGACTCGCTCATATTATACTCGTTGATTCGAGTGAACTAGATTTTATAATGGCTCCAGATTGAGTGCTCTCCAACCATATTAAAGGCTATTGCTGTGAATAGAATAATGGTTAGATGCACGTTGCCAAACACTGGACTAGTGTGGAAAATTACCCTTTAGTTTTAGACTTGAATATTTTATTTATGCCCTGAAGTGAGTTGATTAAAAGAAAAAGTGTGGGGGGCGAAGGCGGCGGTGCGGGCGCGGTCTGAGCGCGGCATATCC